>NW_026057584.1:37026293-37326293 GCF_023721935.1 Panthera uncia | reverse complement strand
TAGAAACTTAATAGCGTAAAAACTCAGGATTTGAATGTAGAAATGGGTAAATGTTTTATAATGAGAGAAAAAATTATTGTCCAAGTTTAGGAATAAAAGCTCCACAGAACAATGAATGTCCAAATCAGTAACATTTTTTTAATATCTGTAAATCACTTTGACAATACTTAGTTATGAACAGAGAAGTGATTTAATGATTATGAAATTAGGTGTCTTGATTTTTTCTTTTTCTTTCTTTTCTTTTCTTTTCTTTTCTTTTCTTTTCCTTTCTTTCCTTCCTTCCTTCCTCCTCCCTCCCTCCACCACCCCCTGTGTTTCTTTTCTTTTCTTCTTTCTTTCTTTCTTTCTTTCTTTCTTTCTTTCTTTCTTCTTTCTCTTCATACAGACCACCAAGGGACTTTGAGCAAACTACTTTAATTTGCTAAATTTCCCTTAATAATGAAATTTTTGGAAATGTGGTAAAATGTTCTGAGTACAATTTATATTATTTCTGTGAATTTTTAGACTGATCAGAGGATACATCTATTTTTTTGTGAAAAGTAAAAACAAGATGCCTTAAGAGAGTTGATTTTTTTTACTGCTTTTTCATTTTTTAAAGTTATATTATTGTTTTCCTGTCTTCAGATATTCTAATATGCAGTCAAAAACAAAAGAAAAACATTGGATTCCTTTCCCCGTCTATTAGGGTAAAGGCAATCTATTCCAAAAGAACTACAGGTGAGAATGTGCCTAGTTAAGGTTTTATCTAGCAGATCTGGGGGTGAGCATGAAAGACATTTATATATAGAAGGAAAATGGAACATTTATGGTATATACAATTTATTTTTTTTTTTTTTAATTTTTTAACATTTATTTTTTTGAGACAGAGAGAGCATGAACGAGGAAGGGTCAGAGAAAGAGGGAGACACAGAATCTGAAACAGGCTCCAGGCTCTGAGCTGTCAGCACAGAGCCCGACGTGGGGCTCAAACCCGTGGACCACGAGATCATGACCTGAGCCGAAGTCGGATGCTTAACCGACTGAGCCACCCAGGCGCCCCTGGTATATGTAATTTAGTCTTGCTTTGCTCCTTCACTCATGAAATGTTAATTAAGTACATTTATAATCTAATTCTAGTTTGTCCTACAAGGACTAAAACATGGACTTTGTCCTTGAAACTCACTCATATAGCTCCCTTTTGGGAACATCACCTGGGAATATTCAAAGTCTAGGTACCATGGTCAAAAGCAAACATGTACCAATGCCTGACTGTTTTTGGATTCATATAGGTACCTTATTAGTGCCTCACAGTTTATTGGTTGGAGTAGAACCATATATAGTTTACTTATTTACTTATTTTTTAAATGTTTATTTATTTTTGAGAGAGAGAGAGTGGGGGAGGTGCAGAGACCGAGGGAGACACAAAATCTGAAGGAGGCTTCAGGCTCTGAACTGTCAGCACAGAGCCTGATGCGGGGCTCGAACTCATAGACTGCAAATTCATGAGCCAAAATTGGATGCTTAACTGACTGAGCCACCCAGGCACCCCTCTGGTTTACTTATTTATGGTGGTTTATTTCTTTAAAATTATGTACATCTGAAATGTGTAAATGTGCACATTTACCTTTTTTTTTTTTTTAATTTTTTTTTCAACGTTTTTTATTTATTTTTGGGACAGAGAGAGACAGAGCATGAATGGGGGAGGGGCAGAGCATGAATGGGGGAGGGGAAGAGAGAGAGGGAGACACAGAATCGGAAACAGGCTCCAGGCTCCGAGCCATCAGCCCAGAGCCTGACGCGGGGCTCGAACTCACAGACCGCGAGATCGTGATCTGGCTGAAGTCGGACGCTTAACCGACTGCGCCACCCAGGCGCCCCTGCACGTTTACCTTTAAAAGTAAAGGTAAACCAAGCCGAATCTGGAGCTATAATAGGAAATTTAGATTGCTAGAGAACCCTGTGGTTGTCCTTCAGAATTATTGGATTAATGATTCCCTGCCAGTCTATGAGCTCCCCAAGGGCAGGGACTGTGATTATTTATCTCTGTAGAACCTCCAACTCCTAACACATTTATTTCTTGGCAATATAGAAAATGTTTGCTATATCTCGTCTGCCTGACAAGTAGTTGGGTAGTCAGCTGCTCATATGTGTAGGTCTCAGCACCCAGCGAGGACCTGTGTGACTTTAGGAGAGACAAGGTTAACTCAACAATCATGCAAAGAAACATGAAAGTCTTGCCTTACTAATCAGATTTGCTCTCTTTTGTAATGGAGACAAGCCCTTTTTGGTTTTGCAAGCAGATCACAATTTGTGAACTAGCCTGTGATTTTCAGCCCTAGGTAGTGTCTCTTTTGTTTGAATTCTTATGCATCTAGTTTGGACAAGCTTCATGGCTTTTCCTGTATACTACTGCATTGCAGCAGTCTGGCCAGAAGAGCAATGCCTGTGTGTGTGTGTGTGTGTGTGTGTGTGTGTGTGAGAAACCTCGTTTTAAGTATCACTTTGCCACCAACCATGTGACCTTGGCAAGTCACTTAATCTGTAGACTTCAGAGCACTTCTTTCTGGGAGTTGTCTTGATTTTAGAATGCCAGGCTTCAGATTCATAACTGCTCTGGCCCCTTTAAATTCCAGTTGGCTATTTGAGTGTATATATTCATGTTTCTATTAGTCTGTAGGCTTCTGGAGGTCAGAGGCCATCTTACACATTTTTTGTGTGTGTATTTAAAACAATTTTTTTTGGGGGCACCTGGGTGGCTCAGTCGGTTGAGCGTCCGACTTCGGCTCAGGTCATGATCTCGCGGTTTGTGAGTTCGGGCCCCGCATCGGGCTCTGTGCTGACAGCTCAGAGCCTGGAGCCTGCTTCGGATTCTGTGTCTCGCTCTTTCTTTGCCCCTCCCCTGCTCACGCTCTGTCTCTCTCTGTCTCAAAAATAAAACATTAAAAATAATTAAAAAACAAACAAAAAAAAAAAACACAATTTTTTTTTATCATAGAGAACTTTGAACACACATAAAAGCAGATAGATCAGCTTAATGAGCCCCCTAGGATTCATCCACCAACTCCAACAATCTATCCATCAACTTATGGCCAATCCTGCCCCCATCATGTCCATTTTCTTACTCTTCTTTATTTGGAAGCAAATCGTAGATATATGTCATTTAATCTGTAAATATTTCGTATTTGTGAATTTTGCCTTTCAGGCATCCTAACACAGAGCCTTGTACACATTACATGACAAGATGATAAATTTTTTTAAATGTTTATTTATTTTTGAGAGAGAGAGAGAGAGAGAGAGAGCATAAATTGTGGAGCGACAGAGAGAGAGGGAGACACAGAATCTGAAGGCTCCAGGCTCTGAGCTGTCAGCACAGACTCTGAAGCGGGGCTCGAACCCACAAATCGTGAGATCATGACCTGAGCTGAATCAGATGCTTAACCAACTGAACCACCCAGGCACCCTAACAGACTCTTAATAAGATGATAAATTTTGAATAAATGAACGAGAATGGCCTGGGAAAGTGGAAGAAGTTCGACTCCCCAACCCACACCCAAGATCATATGTATTTTAAATATTTAATAGAATTTGTTAACCTTCAATTTCTCAGAGTAGAGGGGGAGGAGAGGCCAAGACTTCCAGTTATTGGAAATCCTTTTGTGGTTGGAATATTTAAGGACTTCTTTACCTATTACAGGTAATTATCCTTCACTAGGAACCCTCCATGCTCCAAGAAGTGAAGGTACATGCCAAAGATCAGCAAAAAGCCATACAACTTTATGGGTGCATCCTGAGGAATTATCTTAGCAGTAATCGGTGGTACATCCTAAAGGATTGACTGTGATTATCTAATTCATTGGGGACCCGAAAATTCATAGGAAGGACTTCACCCAGCTACTTCTCTTTATTTTACATTTTCTATTACCTGTTTCCTAAGCCCTCCATATCTCCTTCAAACAGCCTCTACCCCCCTTTGTTTTCATTATTTTCCAAACAATGCTCATGTCCTCATGGGAGTTTTGCTCAGAGCATTGAATTAGGCACAATACATTTTAGCCAAAGTGTGTGTGCTTGCTTTGGATGTATTACTCTCAAATGTGTAGGCAATGTAGTTTGTGTAACACCACGAATAAAACAAAAGCAAGAACAAAAAGGCAAAGTAAAAATCCCCCTTTGTATACACTAAAAGACTTGACAAGAATGTTCAGAGCAGCATTATTTATAATACTTAAAACTGCAAATAATTCAAATGTCCATTAACAGAATAGATAAATAGAATATTATACACTAATTAAAAAGAATAAACTAGGGGTGCGTGCCTGGGTGGCTCAGTTGTTTAAGCCTCTGACTTCGGCTCAGGTCATGATCTTGCTGTTTGTGGGTTTGAGCCCCGTCTCTGGCTCTGTGATGACAGCTCAGAGCCTGGAGCCTCCTTCATATTCTGTGTGTCCCTTTCTCTTTGCCCCTCCCCTGCTTGTGTTCTGTCTTTCTCTCTCTCAAAAATAAAAAAACAGTAAAAAAATAAAAAGAATAAACTATGGCTATCTGGAACAATATGGGTGATTTTTACCTATATAAAGTTAAGGGAAAGATTATTGTGTTGTTCTGTTTATAACCAGGCAAAGTGTATCTATGGGGTCAGAAGTCAGGATAGTGGTTAACTTTATAGGGGGGATAGGGGATGACTGGAAGATCATGGGGAAGATTCTGGGTACTGGAAGTGTCCTGTAACATGAACTGGGTGGTTGCCACACAAGTGTGTTCAATTTGTAAAATTATATCAAGTTGTCTGTTTAAGATCTGTATACCTCAGAGTATGTATATTATACTTCAGCGAAAGAATAAAAGAAGAAAAATCTTCTCTTTTGACTACTTAGGAATATCTAAAGTTTAAGCCAGTCATCTACCTGACCTTATAAGAAACAAGATTTGCCTCAGTAGTTTGATTGTTTCTTTTATAGAACAGAACTGGTAGATTGAGATTGAGAAAGAAGTGATAGATGCATAATGTTTTTATTGTACAAAACATCTGTTTCTCTGTTGCATGAGGTAATCATCAATAAACTGAAACTGTGGTCAAGATGAACTGCTAGTCAGATCTGCCAGTGTTGAGAGCTCTGCAGGCCTTATCAGTGTTATCTTACAACAGGCATAATTAATGGGTCACGTAAGGGAAATTCTTGATTTAGTATTGGAGTATGTATTAGAATCCAGAAATACCTTAGTATGGCAAGAGAAATTCAGAATGAAGTTCAACATATATTTAATTGCAAGACAGTGCTTCGGGGTACCTGGGTGGCTCAGTTGGTAAGTGACTTCAGCTCAGGTCATGATCTTGTGGTTCATGAGTTGGATCCCCGCGTCGGGCTCTGTGCTGACAGCTCAGAGCCTGGAGCCTGCTTCGGATTCTGTGTCTCCCACACTCTCTGCCCCTCTCCCCCTCTTTCAAAAATAAACATTAAAAAAAATTAAAAAAGACAGTGCTTCAATATATGTAGCATTTAAATAGCATAAATAAAAGGAGCATTTTAATACAATAGAAATAAATCCAGAGTTGAGTGGATCAGGTGAATGTGGTTAAACATACCCTGCCTTTAAAAAAAAAAGAGTAAAGCAAGCATGATACAATACTGATGTCATGTAAATAGTAAAACTTTTATATAGGTGATTATTCTTCCTTATATCAGACTGAATAGGGCTATTTTGGGGTACCAAGTGCAGAACTGATTCTAGACACGATTGTGCTTTTGGAAACATTTGACTCTGGTGCTTTCTTTCTCCTTTTCTTTTTCAGTACAGGATGGTATCCTGTCAAGATATAAACTTTAAAGTCAGACTGCCTTTTAAATCTTGCTTCTATCTCAAGCTGTTTGACTTTGGGTAAATAACTTCTTTGACATTTAGTTTTCTCATCCCAAAAATGGGGACTCAACCTAACTGGGATATTTAATAGGCATATCCTATCTATCTTTACATCTCTGTATAACTTAGGATCTTGTTTGGCCACAGGATCAGAAAACTCAAAATAATTATAAAAACACAAGGATTAATTCCACCTAAAAGAAGCCCAGGGATAGGCAGTCCAGCACTGGTGTGTCTGCTCCCTGAAGTCAACAGCCATTTAGGCTCCATTTAAACTCTTTAATCTGCTATATTCAACATATAAGTTCCATTCTGAAGGTTATCTTATGACTCAGACGGCTGCTGGAGCTCTGTCCATCTTTCTCGTTATAGGCAGCAAGAACAAACTTGGAGCATGGGGCAGAAACAGTTCAATTTCCAGCGGAGTTAGCTCTCTTGCAGTTGTCCTAGAAGTCCTATAAATACTTATTTAAAAATTTTTTCTTTTATGTTTATTTATTTTTGAGAAAGGCAAAGCACATGTGAAGGAGGGACAGAGAGGGAGAGAGGCAGAATCCAAAGCAGGCTCCAGGCTCCAAGCTGTCAGCCCAGAGCCCGAGGTGGGGCTCGAACTCATGAATTGTGAGATCATGACCTAAGCCAAAACCAAGAGTTGGATGCTTAACTGACTGAGCCTCCCAGGCACCCCTAGAAGTCCTATAAATACTTCTACTTATTTCTTACTATCCAGAATTTATTGTCCATCTTTCACTTAACAGTAGAAAGATGGTGGGAAATGTAGTTTTTTGACTGAAATGAAATTGGGGTTTGATTACTCATGAAGAAGTAGAAAGTGCATTTTGGATGGTAATTAGGGGGCCTCAGCTACAATGTTCACAATGGAACGCTCCTCCCCTCCTCTCCCTATCTTTGTAAATGATACCACTGTCCTCCAGATAGCTTAATCTGAGAATCTAGGATTAATTCAACTTATTCCCCATATCCTAATTATCACCAAGTCCCACAGTTCTGAAATCTGAATCATCTCTCCATCTCCACCATAAAACCCACAATTCAAGTTACCATTATCTCTCATCTGAATTCTTTTTTAAAAAATATTTATTTATTTATTTTGAGAGAGAGAGAAAGAGAGAGAGAGAGAGAGAGAGAAAGAGAGCGAGCACATGCTTACATGAATGGGGAGGGGCAGAGAAAGGGAGAGAAGAGAGTCTGAAGCAGACTCCACACTCAGAGTGGAGTCTGACACGGGGCTTGAAACCAAGAGTCAGACGCTTACCTGACTGAGACATCCAGGCATCCCTCTCATCTGGATTCTTTCAGTTGTTTCTTGAATAGTCTTTTTGCTTTTTGTCTTGCCTCTCTGCAAAACATTGCCCACACAGTATGATTTTCTCAAAAAATAGGAGATCATATCATCCTCCTGCCTAAAGCCCTCTAAGAGCTTCCCATCCCAATAAAAATAAATGTCACCTTCTTACATTGTCCTACAAGGCCTGTCTCTCTATGCTCATTGTCTACCCCTAGCCCCCAGGTTCTCATATTCTGATCATAGTGGCCACCTTTCTGTCCCTTGAATGTACCAAGTATGTGCTATCTCAGACTTCTGCCCCAGGACATTCTTCCCTATTTTTGTATGGCCAACCCCTTACCATAGTTTGCATCTCAGCTCAGATAGCCCTCCCTCAAGTAGGCCTTCACTAACCACTCAGCTTGAGTAGTTCCTTTTAGCCCATGTTGAAGCATCCTCTGTCTTATTATCTAATTATATTAATTCTACCCTGCTCTGCTAGCTAGACAAAAAATATGGTCATATGCTGAATTGACCATGGTGTGGGGAAAGAAACACTCTCATACACCATCTGTGGAGAATGCACTGGTTAAAACCTGTTTGAAGAGCTATTTACAGTATCTGTTAGAACTTAAAACTATAGTTTCATGAGGGCAAATCAGTTCTGAGGATTAAATCCCTTAAAGTCAAATTCCTCAAACGGGTATATCCAAGTTTCTGGAATAAGACTTCAGGCTTAGTCTAGTGGATCTTCTTGGAGTATCAATTTTATTTGAGGTATGGTGAGAAAGCAATATTTTTTCTATCAGTAGAAATATAGACATATTAATAGTTTGAAGGCCTTCTAGGTCCCTGGGGGACTGAGCTCAATATCTTTGACATTAGGGGAAATTTGGTGGAGAGGTTCTAGAAACACTGCTTCAAGGTGTCACCTCTTGGGTGAATATTTGCATTCTAATAGATAATTCTTTAATTCATCATGAACTGTCTATTGAGGAACTGTGCCTACTGGGTCTAGCAGTAGGTGCTGGGCAATCAAAAGTCTTCCTTAACTGTACATTTCTATTTTCTCTTCCATTGGCAAAATGCTTTAACATACATTATTTTATCTAATTGGATTTTTACCTTGGCTAAGCTGAGCGTAAGCATGGAAACTGCCTGCAGACCACAAATAACTACTAAGCATGAACAGGATTAAACACTTCAAACAGTATTACATTGTAGAAAACTGAAATGTAAGTCCTGCTCCCAAATCAGACTCTTGAATGCTCATTTCCCTTCTCTATAGGGAATTTCTTAGGTATCTTTCCAGAGATATGTTAAGCACTCACATCCATGTCTTAGGGTATGATCTCCTCTCATTCTTTTTTTTTCTCTCTCTCTCATTTTTTTTTTCATACACACATGAGAAGTATACAATACTATTCTTTTTTTTTTTTTTAAGTGTTTTGCATTTGAGTATAGTGTTCTATTGTATGAGGTACACCAAATAGTTAATTACTTCTCATGGATGGATATTTGGATTGTCTTCAGTATTTTGCTGCAATAACCAATTTCTCAGAAACATCCTTCACATGATGAACATTTTTTTCTTTCCCTACATAAATAAGATAAATAATAAATAAGTTCCTAGGAGTAGAATTGCTGTGTCAAAGACTGTATGTTTTTAATTCCACTAAATAAAATTGCCCTTCAAAGAGGTTTTAACTGGTGTATTTCCCACTGATGGTATAGGAGAACAATTTTTTTTCCCCACACTGTGATTATTTTAGTATATGACTAATTTTTAAAGTTTTATTAATAAGAAAGTGAGAAAAAAGTTTAATTTTACCTGCAATTCCTTAATTGACTGAGATTGAGCCTTTTTACTTAAATTATTTCAAACTGATTTGCGTTGAATTTTTTTCATAAACTCTCTATCTTTCTCTCCTCAATTTTCAGTTTTGAGTTCAACTCAAACTTTGAGTTGAAATTGAGTTCAGCGCAACTTTCAGTTGAGTTGCTGGTCTTTTTTTTTTTTTTTATTTTATAAGCCATAACATATATTAAGGATAGGAAATTAACACTTTTCTGTCACATAGGTTTTAACTATGGTGTTTATGAACAGCCATCTACTTTAAATTAGGTGAAAATGTGCTTCGTTTGAAACATTACATATTTATGAACTGGCAGAATGTCACAGACTGAGAGCAAAAGATTCAGAAGAAAAGGTCAGGAGGTTGAGTCATGAATCTGGTGATTTCTAGCCTTACGACCTTGGACAATTACTTAATGCCAGGGAATCTCAGTTTCCTCAACTATAGAGTGGGGATGATCAGAATCTTACTTGATCATAGAGTCATGAAGATTTGATCATGCAAATGAAAGTGTTCTATAAATGTACTCAGAAAAATTTAGCTTTTATTTCTGGTTTGATAACTGAGCTGTTTTGTACATTAGAATATATTTGGGACAGTGGGATTTCTGCCTATAGTTAAATTTTTTTTTTTTTTTTGAAAACAAAACTAATTATCATTATATCTCAGATATTTTTCTGCCTTTAGCTCATCTCATGATTCCTGTTGATTTAATAGTTAGGAAAGGCAATTTTTTTTTCTCTAGTCATGGGACTAGAAAAATATGGTTTAATAATGCTAATGAGTAGTAAAGGATGATACTAATATTAAAAAGTGAAATAATTATGTTAAAATGGTAGAATTATCTCTTCTTTCCTTTTTTAAAATCTTAGTAGAAAAAATCTAAAATGCAGTTCCTTTATTTGTGGCTTTCATATAAAAATACAGTATTTTAAGGTTAGATATGTGTGGCAAGAATGTGTAGGATTAGAGCTTAAAAAGTTTTGATCTGGAAAGAACTGAGACATCATCTAGGCCAATGCCTGTTTTTACAGATGAGGAAGTCAGAAATTCCGAGAAGCAAATTAAGTAGCTTGAGTCATGTGGTCACTGCAGAACAAAAGGGGAGAACTCATTCTGTCTCCTCTCTTCCCGCTTTGAGACTTTTTCACTATCTTGTGATATTTTGGGTGCATAGGTTGTATGTCTCTGTGTGGTTTATGACAATAGCTGTACTTCTAAACTTGTTAAACGAGTAGCCATGTTTCTTGAACCTAAGGGGTAATAAGTTATAGTCATATTTTGCCTTTTTGGAGAGATTATTTTGAACTAGGTTAAAAAAAAGCTGGCTTTAAAAAATTCTTATATGTCAATTTATACTGAATTTTAATATTCTAGCAAGCCTCTGAAAGGTTTTTTTCCTCTTTATTTTATGTTTTCATGTAGTAAGGACATTTAAGGAGAACCCAAATAGGAAATGTGTTCGAGTTATTAAGCTTTAATAATACATATTTTTCTGTTGATATTGTTCAAACAGAATATATGTTTAAAACACTTACAATTAATCCAAACTGTAATATCATTCTCATAATGACTAATACAATTATTTTATTTTTTCTTTGTAAATCTTTGTTTTGCTTTTGCTTTGAGGTAAATGTTGAAATAATGAAAAAAATACCAGATTGACATGTTCTTCCAGTTGTTGGAGGTGTGATTTTAATTCATTTTAGTTATTTTTCTTTAAATAATCTTCATTTCATGTAAAATATTAATTGAAATAAATTTTGTTTGCATGTTTTTCTTCTACTGGAAGAAAAAAGGCTGGAGGCATCCCTCCATCCTGCTTATTCACCCTTCTCATAGTAGAAGCAATTTGGTGATAGTAACTGAAAGTCATTGACATCAGCTAGCACATCCAGTTTTGGTATCATGCTGAATAGAGTAAAACATAGTATTTAACAAATTCATCTTGGACAGTGAACATTCTGAAAAGTGAGAAAGAGCCAACGGGGAAGTGAGATGGGGTTGGAAGCTGATTTTCACAACTGAAAAATTGACAACAGATAGTTTCTTTATACTGAGACTAATTGATATTGTCAAAATTGTTTCTACTGGAAGGCATAGTTTTTATTAGAGAAGTGTTATATAATAAGATATTAAATATTTTTCTAAATTCCAGATAATAGGAGGAACACTGGGGAGAGCCAGTTGCTAAGGGCTACCCATTTCCTACTTTCTCCTTCTTAGCAACAACATTGCCAACCTTTGGATTGTTGCCAACCTTTGGATCATTGCCAACCTTTGGAAATCCCTGTCCTTGGAAGCTGAATAAGTGAAGCTATCATTTACTATAACAACATTCATTCCCTAAGCACTTAAAATGGGAATAGCTTTAAGAAATGTAAAAAAGTTACACACGCTAATTGTAAAAAGTTCAAATGATAGATATAAAGAAGAGAATAATGTTTTTCATAATCCCACTACTCAGAGATAACCACCATTAACATTTTGGTATATATTCTTCCAGATCATTTAATATTAATGTTTATAATTTGCCTTTTTAGCTTTATATATCCTAGGTATCCTTCCAATCAATAAATAATCAGTATCATCATTTTTAATGAACACATAGCATTCCACTGCATGGTTGTACTATAATTAATTTAGGTAGTTTCCAAATGACGGAGCCTAAGGTTGTTTCAACTTCTTTTTTCCTAGTTTAAATAATGCTTCAGTAAATCAGCAAATAGTGAATACTTACTCTGCCAGACAATGTGCTGGATGTTAGGTATACAGGGATACATAGTACATATTTCCTCCATTCAAGGACTCAAAGGGGAAGCATGCATGGAAACATGTAATTGCAATACTTTTTAAGGTGGATAACAACAGAGCTGCGTATGGGGCCAGTGTGAGTACTAAGGATGGAGTGACCCTTTCTTTTTTTTTCCTATAATTGATTTTCTATAATTTATATCCAAGTTAGTTAGCACATGGTGCAATAATGATTTCTGGAGTAGATTCCTTAAGCCCTTACCCATTTAGCCTATCCTCCCCTCCCACAAACCCTCCAGCAGCCCTAAGAGTCTCTTATGTTTTGTCCCCATCCCTGTTTTTATATCATTTTTGCTTCCCTTCCCTTATGTTCATCTGTTTTGTATCTTAAATTTCTCATATGAGTGAAGTCATATGACATTTGTCTTTCTCTGACTGACCAATTTTGCTTAGCATAATACCTTCTAGTTCCATCCACATAGCTGCAAATGACAAGCATTCTTTTTGATTGCTGAGTAATACTCCATTGTATATATATATACCACCTCTTCTTTATCCATTCATCCATTGATGGACATTTGGGCTCTTTCCATACTTTGGCTATTGTTGATAGTGCTGCTGTAAACATTGGGGTGCATGTGCCTCTTCGAAACAGCATACCTGTATTCCTTGGATAAATACCTAGTAGTGCAATTGCTGGGGTCATAGGGTAGTTCTATTTTTAATTTTTTGAGGAAACTCATACTGTTTTCCAGAGTGGCTGCACCAGTTTGCATTCTCACCAGCAGCACAAAAGAGATCCTCTTTCTCCGCATCCTCATCCTCGCCAACATCTGTTGTTGCCTAAGTTGTTAATGTTAGCCATTCTGACAGGTGTGAGGTGGTATCTCATTGTGGTTTTGATTTGTATTTCCTGGATGATGAGTGATGTTGAGCATGTTTTCATGTGTAAGTTGGCCATCTGGATGTCTTCTTTGGAGAAGTATCTATTCATGTTTTTTGCCCATTTCTTCACCGGATTATTTGTTTTTGGGTGTTGAGTTTGATAAGTTCTCTATAGATTTTGGATACTAACCCTTTATCTGATATGTCGTTTGCAAGTATCTTCTCCCATTCCATCGGTTGCCTTTTAGTTTTGCTGATTGTTTACCTCACTGTGCAGAAACTTTTTATTTTGATGAGATCCCAATAGTTCATTTTTGCTTTGGTTTCCCTTGCCTCTGGAGACGTGTTGAGTAAGAAGTTGCTGTAGCCAAGGTCAAAGAGGTTTTGCCTGCTTTCTCCTCAAGGATTTTGATGGCGTCCGGTCTTTCATCCATTTTGAGTTTATTTTTGTGTATGGTGTAAGAAAGTGGTCCAGGTTCATTTTTCTGCATGTCGCTGTCTGGTTTTCCCAGCACCACTTGCTAAAGAGACTGTCTTTATTCTATTGGATATTCTTTCCTGCTTTATCAAAGATGAGTTGGCCATATGTTTGTGGGTCCATTTTATCTTTATTCTGTCCCATTGATCTGAGTGTCTGTTTTTGTGCCATGGAGTGACCCTTTCTGCTTGAATGTATTAGGAGAAACTTGACCAAGCATGAGAGACCTAGGCTGGCAGGATGGGCAGATGTTTCCTAAGAATTACCATAGAGAACTGGTTAAGATTGCTTCTTCCCAGTTTTATCTTCTAGAGAATGTGATCCATAAGGTCAAGGGTGCAGCTCCAGGTGGTTCTGTTGCCAGTGGTCTCTTTACACATTGAGAAATAGTCACAGAGCATGTGAAGAGGCTGAGGTGGAATACGAAATTGGAAAGGGGGTTGCTGTCAGATGACAGAGGACCTTGGCTATAGAACTAAGGGCTTTAGACTCTTTGGTAGGTGATGGGAAATCATTGAAGGTTTTGAGTGTCATTACTAGAACTGTGTTTCAGGTAAACTAATCTGACAGAATATTATGGAAGTGTTTTCCCAGCTCCTTGTGTAGAGGTAATGAATACTTCTTGGTCTGCTGTGTTTTTTTGTTTTTTTGTTGTTTTTTTTTTTGTCAATAATAAATCAGATCCAAATGCTGGCTGGGCAAGGATCTGTGTTTCTCAAACTTTAATGTGCCTCTGAATCACTTGGAAACTTGTTAAGATGTGGGTTCTTGATCAGTAGGTCAGGTGGGGGAAGTGCACCGAGATTCTAGTTTTCTTTCTTTCTTTCTTTCTTTCTTTCTTTCTTTCTTTCTTTCTCTTCTTTTTTTAAGTTTATTTATTTATTTTGAGACAGAGAGAGACAATGCAAGTGGTTGGTGGGGTGGTGCAGAAAGAGAGGGAGACAGAGAACCCCAAGCAGTCTCGCACTGTCAGTGCAGAGCTGGTTGTGGCGCTCGAACCCATGAACCATGAGATCATGACCTGAACCGAAACCAAGAGTCAGATGCTTAACCTACTGAGCCACCCAGGGGCCCTGAGATTCTGCTTTTCTAACAAGCTCCCAGGTGATGTTGATGGCTATGATCTGTGGACTATATTAGCATACAAGATGTGTTCATAGAGGGTTTTTAATCAAGTGAGGATTTCCATTTTAGTCTTTGCATGTGAGTGTAACCCTCTGATCTTAGGGCTTCAATACATTCACTTTGCAATCTGTCATAGTAATAGCTCCAACAGTTATATTTCAGTTGAACCTCTTTATCAATGCAAATAACTTCCTGTTTACTCATGATTTACTATGTGAAAGCTTTGTAGAGCCAATCAATATGTGTATTTAACTCAGTCAATTTTTGAGATAAATCTTAAGCCTGTCAAATAACTGGAAAATACTACTGGGTTTTCACAGAGCCAGTGGTTTGAAGTTGGTTAATTGTATTGATTCACAAAGCCTTTGTTGCTTTTTTTTTTTTAAATTTTTTAAATGTTTATTTTTGAGAGAGATAGAGAGACAGAGTGCAAACAAGGGAGGGGCAGAGAGAGAGAGGGAGACACAGAATCCAAAGCAGGCTCCAGGCTCTCAGGTGTCAGTACAGAGCCTGATGTGGGGCTTGGACTCACAAACCACGAAATCATGGCCTAAACTGAAGTTGATGCTTAACGGACTGAGCCACCCAGAGGCCCCCCCCCACCCCCGCCTTTTTAAAAAAAGTTTATTTATTTATTTTGAGAGAGAGATAGCAAGGAGGGGAGGGGCAGAGAAGAGAGGGAGAGAGAGAATCCCAAGCTGGCTCTGCATTGTGGAGCCTGATGCAAGTCTTGAACTCACTAACTGTTAAGATCATGACCTTAGCCGAAATCCACAGTTGGATGCTCAATCAACTGAGCCACCCAGGCACTGCTTATTTCTTGATAGTTTCCTTAATCAAATTCAACCAACAGATGAATTAAAGAGTAGGATTTAGAATATCTGTAACTTTAGAGTACGTCTTTTGTTTGCCTTGACTACACTTATCCTGTCATTGGATTTGAATGCCTTCTGGTGTGTGGATTCTGTGTTGGCTAGAGAGGTAGCATAAACATCTTCTAGGGAAGAGCAATTAAAAAATTTAGTAAGTGGTATCTTGTTTACTGTTGCTCAGTCAAGTCAGTGCCACAGTATATTTGCTGTAGGATTTGCGGGTAGGGGAGGTGGCAACTAAATTTACACAAGAATCACACAACTTTTACATTCATGTAGCACTTTAGAGTTTATTCAAAGTCAAGTCCTTCATTTGATTCCCATAACAATCATGTGTGATGGGCAGGGCAGACCTCATAGTACCTGTTTTACAAATGTGAGAAGACGGGCTCAGAGAGGTGAAATGATTTGCCCAAGGTCAAAAGCAAGCCATTGTCAATGCCTGGTTTAGAGTTCCATGTATTATCCATCTCAGCATGCAAAACACAAACACAAAGTTATATGCTTAAATGCTGTAGGTTAGCTGGGCTTGAAGTAGCTACTTACTACTGACATTGTATGTGTTAAACACATGTTCAACTTGCAGGAACAAAAAGCTTGACTTAAAGTGGCTTGAACAAATAAGGGTTCAATGTTTTCATATAACAAGAAGCCTGGAGGTAGGCAGTTACTGGTGCTGGTTCTGCTCTTCAACGATTCAGACTCTTTCTGACTTTTTGCTCTGCTGTTCCTGTATTTATTGACTTTTGTTCTCATGCTTAGCACATGGTTGCAAGATGGCTGTTCTAGCTTTGGGTAGAAAGCGGATGGAGTGTGTGCAGTGGGTGTGTGTGTTGGGGGGTGGATGCTAGTTTCATCTATTCCTCTTTTCAGGAAAAATAAGTTGCCCAGAAATTCTACTTAAAAAACTTCTGTTTAAGTTGGCTAGAGAGTTGGCCCATGTCCCTGAGTCCCCTATACCCTCTTCCACCTTACAAAGAGGCAGAAAAAATCAATGTTTAGCCTTGTCAACTTTAAGAGTAGAGATAGACAAAGGGAAAAGGTAGTCTGCAATGGGTTTTGAATGAGTCAGCCTACAGTGTCTGTCACAGTCTTACTGTAATTCCATTTGGAACAAAGAGCATTGAGTGAACATCCCTATACATTCCTGTGACTGCATGAATTTTGTGATGTTTGTTTCTGAGTGCTAGGCAGATTTTTCCTGATCATCTCCTGAGAAAGTCAAATTTAAATAACACCCGTTTCATCTTTTTTGTTTCATCTTTTTTGAGTGCGGGTGTTGGTGGGAGGTTGGGTTGTTTGTTTCTGCTTAGCAGTTCTTTGCTAGCATATCTATTTCGTGAATTATTTGTGAGTTACACATCTACTTTATCATCCTTTGTCAACATTCATTTTCTGCATGCTTGTAAATTAATAAAGAAGAGGAATCAACATGTGTTTCTCATCTCTAAGAATGGTTATATAGGATCTGTAGGACTTGCATTAGGTTGCTTGCTTAGACGAAGTGTAAGCCTGTTCAAGAAGATACCTTAAGTTGCAGCAAAGTGATAGATAGCACTTATTACTTTTTCCAGTTTAGTGGAGTAGAAAGAGAAGATTTGGAGTCAGACGGACTAGTGTTATAGTCCCGGATCACCTCTGGAACCAGTCCCCTCAGTGAGGGTAACACTGCTCACTCAGAGCTATGGGGATTCAATATGATTGGCAGCACTGTGGGGCTGGGTTAGAGAAGGTGTTTGTTGTGTTTTAGGTCCCCTTTGTCTTTCTAGCTCCTTGGGTCCCCTATAATACCCTGGCTTGTTAAACTTGGAAGCAGTTTATCTATTTCCCTTGATAAAAAGGTTTAGTGTTTGTTTCTTACAGAAAGGGGAAGTAATTAAAAAATTTTGGCCCAGTGGACTTCCCTTCTGATTCAATATGCAGCCATCATATCTAATGAAAGAACGGCAAGTACCCAATTAAATATCACAGAGTTATCACGTTGAAGAAAAGATATTCTGTAGCCAGGATAAAAGTGCCCTCAAAATGGAATCCATGCCTTCTTTCCCTACTCTTCTTTCTCTTCATCCTGCCCTTCCTTTATAAGCTATCTTGAATCAGAGAAAGCAAAAAGTGCCATTCTAAGATGCTTTTGAAAGGAAACTGCTAATTTGGACGTCTGAATCTGAAGAGAGAATATAGGTAAATCAAAGATCATTTTAATTTTTCTTTTTTTGTATATTTCTCATACATGTGTCACCAAATTTCCATATACAGAAATTCATCTAATTCTTGGGGCATTAGGGTGCCTCAGTTGGTTGAACATCTGACTCTTGATTTCAGCGCAGGTCATGATCCCAGGATCATGGGTTGTAGCCCCATGTTGGGCTCTGCGATGTGTGGAGACTGCTTAAGATTCTCTCTCTCTCTGTCTCTCTCTCTCTCTCTCTCTCCCTCTGCCCCTCCCCCCCCACTCTTTCTTTCTCTCTAAAATTAAAAAAAAAGGAAATTCATCTAGTTCTTAGTGAAGTCTACTTTCTGACACAGTGGTTTTATGGTATTTATAAAACAGGTTATAAAATGTAATTAAATTCTGCCATCCCTTTGGTTTGTTAGTTCTGATGAGCATTTCAAAAAACTGCATTATATTTGAACAGTGTAGTTTGAAAACATTTTTTTTACACCACTTTGGTAAACAACCAGTAAGCACTTCAGTAATAAGTTGGATCACACCATACAAAGGTTGTTTGTATTTGGTAGAATCAAAGTGTGAGACTTTGTAATTTAGTGTCATAGAACAACCATGAGAATGACATGTGAAATATAAGCAGTGAGTGAGAAGGCATGAGGGAAAATGAAACATACCAGTGAGTCCTAAGGTGTGGCAGCTTAAAGCTAGTTGGGACCATATCCTGCAATTCCTATTGACTTGGTCATTTTTTGGTGACACTGCCACAAATAACAAAGTATTTTTTTTTTCAGTAATTGCTGTCCTTATTCAAGGATTATATATCCTCCTTTGTTTTACAGGCCAAAATGAATTTTTGAAATGGCTAGCTGAGATTAGAATGATAAATTTGAGGAACAGAACAAATCAAAATAGGTCTCAAAAAAATGGAACCTATGACTTTGACCTAGTTGTCTCAGGCTTTCACTGAATGAAATGAGGCAGATTATAAACCGTACACTGTTTAGTGGAGGCATTTGTATTCTCACAATCTGAGTTTTAAATTGTTGACAGAGATTATTTTATGTGGTGTTCAAATATACACTAAAATGAACCCAAGTGTAATATACACTTTAAAACTGTTAATCAGATTAAAAAAACCCTTTATTATGGGACATGTAGGATATATGCAAAAATTAGTAGAATAGCATAAATAAAGCATAAAGCGAACCATGTAGAGAACACTCATGTACCTACTCCCCATTTTCAACAATTTACAACCAATTCATGCCATATCTTGTTTCATCTATTCCTCCTCCCCCTCCTCCCCTTTTTTCGATCCATATTATTTTGACACAAATCATATAATTTTATCCATGAATATTTCAGTATGTGACTCTGATAGATAAAGACTATTTCCAATATTAAACAGTTTAAAATGGCTTTTTTATATGGTAGAAATGTAAAACATGAGAATGATACTTGGGAATGCAAGCTGGTGCAGCCACTCTGGAAAACAGTATGGAGGTTCCTCCAAAAAGTAAAATAGAACTACCCTATGACCCAGCAATTGCACTACTAGGTATTTATCCAAGGCATACAGGTGTGCTGTTTCGTAGGGACACATGCACCCCAACGTTTATAGGAGCACTATCAACAATAGCCAAAGTATGGAAAGGAAAGAGCCCAAATGGCCATCGATGGATGAATGGATAAAGAAGATGTGATACACACACACACACACACACACAACGGAGTATTATTCGACAATCAAAAAGAATGAAATCTTGCTATTTGCGACTACGTGGATGGAACTGGAGGATATTATGCTAAGTGAAATTAGTCAGAGAAAGACAAAAATCATATGACTTTGCTCATATGAGGACTTTAAGAGACAAAACAGATGAACGTAAGGGAGGGAAGCAAAAATAATATAAAAACCGGGAGGGGGACAAAACAGAAGAGACTCATAAATACGGAGAACAAACTGAGGGTTACGGGAGGGGTTGTGGGAGGAGGGGATGGGCTAAATGGGTAAGGGCATTAAGGAATATACTCCTGAAATCGTTTCACTATATGCTAACTAATTTGGATGTAAATTTTAAAAAATAAAAAATAAAATAAAAAAACCCCATGAGAATGATACTTAGCATCAAGCTTATTAAATTTCACGTCCACATGTTTTTCACACATCTATGTCCAAGCTTATTTTCTGCAAACCACCACTTTTGCTGCTTAATGTTTAGTGGTCGTTGTATAGATATAATTTAGTTAAAATGTTAAAACAGCTTTGAATTTTTTTCCTTTCATTGGTGACTTTTTTTCCAGATGGAAATTTTTGTCTCCGCTGAGTAGTTGATCTTGTTTTACATGGAAATATTATCTCTGAGGATGGTTCTACATGACCTCTGATGACTCCCCATCAGTGCTCTTCTGTCTTGAAACCACCCCCCTGTATTTGAGAGCAGCTGGAAAGAAGATAAAAATCCCTAAATTTAAGGTTTGGGATTTAATACAGTTATGCCATTTTTATTTGGAAACTGTATATTGCTTTTAATACTTTCTGATCAAACTATGATGAATACTTGATCATTTTCATAACACTTTTGGAAACAGGATTATGATGCTCTTGTTTTTGGCTGTCTTATGTGCAGTATGTAGCTGTGTTGGATTAGAGGATTTGATTTGACATGTATGGATTTGCAGATGAACACGTAAGGACATACATTATAATGAAGTTTTATTTTTGTAGAGAAGAATGGCGGTGCTGTTGTGAGTTTGTGGTTCAGATTGTGGTTTCTGGTGTCTAACTGTCCAGAGTTTGAGTACCTGCTCCACCAACTAACAGCCATGTGGTCTTGCCTCAGTCACACAACTTCTTGAAGCCTCAGTTTTCTAATCTGTAATATGGAGATAATAAAAATACCTCCTATATTTTTCTTTTTTTGCATATGGGTTGAATGAGATAAAAAGAAACAAAAATATCATTAATTTTGGCTTAAACTCAATTGAGATATATATTTGTTTCTGAAACACTTTTTTTTTTTAATACTGTGATTACTTGTTGAAAGACCTAAAACTTGAGGATTATTGGTTTCTGGATGTCAGGTGAATGTGTATTATGAGTTAAAAAGTAGTAAGAGGCAAATTTGTTGCTCTGAGGTTTGCTAGCTACTGAATATTTTCTATGAGAAGTTCCATACACTTCAGATCTTTAGTTCCTTCAGTTCTGGTGCTGCATATACAATGTTGCCTTCCAAAACATGTCATGGGAGTTGAAGCTGATCTTTGTCATCTTGGAAGTGGCCCTAGTTTGCCTTAAAACTCGTTTAGATTCACTTAAGAACCTCTTACACATGTTTATATTTTTGGTTTGTGCCTTATGTTCTAGCAGTGAGTTCAACAGGTTTACCCTCTCTGCGGAGCAGTCAGGTGCTTTAGCTGAAAAAGCTTCTATCCACTGTGAGGAGGTACAGTTTAGCGGCAGTGTTCTGGCATTTGCTCCCTTGGAAATAGGCCTTGCTGGGTTCTTTCTACCCCACAGGGATTGATATCCTACTCTGAATCCCAAGCCTTTGATAAGTAGAATTTCTGTTCTTGGCTGGCTTGTGGGTCTGTGGGACCTTTAGCCTTCACTTTGCCATGGGCTAGGTTACCAGGCTCAAGGGCCTCAATAGGTCAGAGAACTGTAGACACACTGAAACCAGGAAGCAATACTGAAATAGAAATTGGAGAGATGTCTACCTGCTGCTTGGAGTTGCCAGATCCCATTCTTGGGCCCTGTGAACTTATAGTTCGTCACTCTCTAAGTATACTTTGTTTTATTTTTGTCAGGTTGGCATTTCACACCCCAGAGATGCTTACTGTGTCATTTGCAAAATTTGAAACATCAGATTACTCAGTCTCTTCTAGTCCATTTATAAAATGTACAGCGAGGCTGGTCTTGGCATCACTCCGAGAACCCTCATGTTTTCCCTTCTTCCATCTGAGAAGTACCTGTTCGTCCCTAACATTGTGCTCTCATCCTGCTTCATGTTCTTGTAGAACACTTCCCATATATCTATAATTTATTAAAATAAGGTGTGTGTGTGTGTGTGTGTGTGTGTGTGTGTGTGTGTTTCCTTGCTCTATATTCAAACATCCTGGGCTTAAATCTGAGCTCTGGCACTTATAAATTGGTCACATTTACCCCTCTCAGCCTCGGTTTCCTCAACTGTAACAGAAGGATAACAATAGTACCTACTTCATGAAATTGTACATACTGTTTAGCACAGTGCCTGTCATCCCTTGTGGACTCACAAAAATATTACAAGTTTTATTATAGTCATCCCCACACCAACATATCCTCTCTTTTACCAAAATAACACAGCATGTTTCTGTCTCCTTTTGGTCACTTTCCTATTTGCCCTTCAGTATTTATTGAGTGTATAGTGCATAGCACAGGTACTGTTTTCTAGGCACTGAGAATAATGTTGAGCAAAACAGAGTCTCCACTGAAATCAAGATTTGGCTTCTACTACTTTGGTAAAATTGCATCAATAAACATCTCCAGTGAACTTTTTTTTTTGCCAAATCTACAGGATTCTTTGGTCTTGTTTTTATTTGATGTCTTCTAATATTAAAAACTGTTAATTATTCCCTTTAAAAAATTCTCTCTTCCCTTGAATGCATTGATACCCTGTTTTCTTTTGAGTCTCTTCCTAATTTTCTGACTCTTCTCTTTGACCCTGTACCTAATTTCTTCAACTGCTCTTTAAATTATTCCCTTGTTTTCTGTTCCCAATTTATTTTCTTCTCTCTTTCTCTTCTCAGAGATTATGAACTGATGTCCTACTCAAAAATACAGTATGCTTTTGTGCTTTCTTGGCCTGAACAGAATTTCAAAAGCATTTTTAATGAGTTGTTAACTTACAAAAATTGAGAGATTTCATATAACAATTTGAATTTTGAAAAATTTAAATTCACTTGCTTTTGAAGAAAGCACATCTCACCCCCCCCCCATAGCTTCTAGTACTAATTACATGTTATGAGACCAACATATTTTTCCTTATACTTGATGTTCTGTAGCCATCACAGACTTAATCTGTTCAAAATTGAACTCATTATGTATTTTATTTTGTCTTTTCTAGTGTAGTTAATAGAGTGCTAACTACTGAAGCATTCAAGCCAGAACCTGATGAGTGAGAAGTCTATGGTAGGACCTACATCACCTAACTTGGATGTCCTTCCCACTATACTTTGCTATCATGGCTTCCCTGGTTCTTCTCATGAACTCTATCCACTATGTTGCACCATGGGATTTATACTGGTAGATCTCTAGCTCCCTGACATGCTTCTTATTTTAAATGTGATTTATGTGTCCTGGTTATCACATTAGTAATTTTAGCCTTCATTTGATTCCTTTAAGAATTATTTATTATTTCAACAAATATTTATTGAGTGCTTAATAAACAACCCAGGTACTTTTTCTAGGCACCAGGGATAGCATATTGAACAAAACAGATCCTCTGCTTTCATGGAGCTTACATTCTGGAGGAAAAAGACAATACATAAATAAGTATAAAGTTAGTAGTGATAAGTATGATGAAGAATTCTTAGAAATTTATCTAGTAATTTATATACATTTAGGTCGTCATTTTATTTACTTTGACAAGAATAAGAACAGGACTTTGGAGGAACTGAATTATTATCTCACAAAGTCATAAGTCACATCTAAGATGGTCTAAATCCAGGATCTGGTTTTGTCCATCTGGAACTGCTTGAATGCCTGATAGTACTAAGCAATAACTAATTTTTGAGCATAGTGTAGTTTAGATTATTTTTCATGTCATATGACCATTTCTACTGGGAAAGTCATTTAAAAAATAGTCGACTTAAAAACAGAACAAACTGAGGGTTGAGGGAGGGTGTGAGGGAGGGGAGGGTGTGTGATGGGTATTGAGGAGGGCACCTTTTGGGATGAGCACTGGTGTTGTATGGAAACCAATTTGACAATAAATTTCGTATTAAAAAAATAAAATAAAAAATAGTTGAAAGCTTATGAACGTTAATTAAGTGAAATCTTTAGCTGGTGTAATCTGATGAGCTGTATTTTCCTGATTATTGCTATTCCTTGACAGACCAAGCAAGCTTCTGCCTCAGGCTCTTGGCACTTAAGTACTTACTCCCAAAAATGTTCTTTTTTTTTTAAATTTATTTACTTTTGAGAGAGAGAGAGAGAGAGAGAGAGAGAGAGAGAGAGAGAACACAAGTAGGGGAGGGGCAGAGAGAAAGGGGAGGCAGAGGATCTGAAGCAGGCTTTGCACAGACAGTCTTGAACTCATGAACTGTGAGATCATGACCCAAGCCAAAGACAGATGCTTAACCTTCCAGGAGCCCCTATACCAGGAATGTTCTTCTAGGTTTTTGTAAGGTTTGCTTCCCACTTTACTCTTTATCATGCTGCCAAAACTAGCCCTTTCTAATTTCTTACCTTGCTTCATTTTTCTTTATGGCACCAAACACTTCCTGATATACATGTCTGTTATCTGTATCCCCCACTAAAATGTAAGCTTACTGAGAGCAAGAATTGTGTTTTGATCATTGCCATATTTCTTACACCTAGAGTAGTGAATGGCATATAGTAAGTGGTCAATACATATGCACTAAGTGAATAAATAAATGCAAAAGAGTTTGCTGACTTTGCAGAGGAAATGTTTTAGAATGTAGTAAGTAGGACAGATTAAATTATAAGTTTAAGTGAAATGTAGCTAAAGATCAAGACTGCTTTCATAAGAAGAGTAAGGCAAATACTGATTAACATGAAATGGAATGGACCCCCGGAGGAAATGAAGTAAATCTTATTTGGAGAAATTAAAAAAAATGAGAAAAATGAATGGTTTGGCAATTTAGTGTTATTCATATGAATACATTGTCCAAGAGTACAAATATTCAGAAATATTTTAGTGCACAAGATGCTGTGGCTCTCATGAGTATGTGCAAGAACAAACAGTCCTTGGACTTTGGGATCATTGTCTGACTTAGCTTTGATACGAAATCTCTGAAGAATCTGGGCAAGATAAATTGAGCAATTGGTGTCTCATTTTAGTTTTTATTACTACCTCTTAGTCTTCTGTGCTCTTATTGGTAAGTTTTTATGTCTCACCAAACTAATATTTATTGGTTGCTTACAAAGTAAAAGGGTTGCCATAGATAACTTTTTTCAAAACAAGAGAAATATTTAATTTCCAACAACCAGTAAAACCTAAAGGCTGGAGAATGACTGTTTGAAGGTGCAAGAGAAAGTTGATTGAAGTGGATATCCTGTCACTACATTCAAAGTTTTCACATCTACAATGATTTTTCTCCAAAGATTATAAACATTCTTTTTTTTTTTAAAGCTCTGTATTGCCAGCCTCTCTTTTACTCCACTTTATCTGCTGGGATTTTGAAAAAACATTCTCTAAACTAGAGAAACAGAAAAATGGATTAGGTACATACACATTCAGATGTGATGTCTTTGGGGGTTGAATCTGTGACTGGAAGGTAATTTACCCAATAATGAAGGTACATGTTTCTAAAGAGTATGCCATTCCTGGTAGGAACTACAGACAGTAGTAATTAAGCTTTTACTAATCAGAATCTATAAAGTGTACATGAGGAGACTTTAAATCTATTTTACTCATCATTATTCAGTCAGTACAGGTTGAATACTTATTATGTGTGAGATGTTATAAGGTATACAAAGTTGAGTAAGAAATAAGTTTATAATCTAACAGAAAGGATAAGGCAAATATACAATTCATTCATACTAATAAATGAATAAAATAAAAGTTTATGAGTTGCATAAGACAAAGGGATTCCTCCTAGTTAAGATTTAGAAAAGGCAAAAAGCAGGCAGTGGTGTTGTGCTGGATCTTGAATAAGATTTTCCGATGAATGGATTGGCAATCCATATGAGCAGAGACATGGAAGTGGAAAATTATGGGTTGTGTTAAAGCAATAGCAGTATTCCAGAAGAGGCAGAAGGGGATGAAATTGAGAGTTAGGGTGGAAAATTTACCTGTGATAAGAAAGAAGGATACTTCCAATTTAGAGAGAGAAACAAAGACCTACTGGGTGAATCTTAAGAGCAATTCGAGGTAGAGGAGTAGAGGAAATCCTTTCTTAGCTTCGACCTCTTTAGATTAGGGGGCAAGGTCATCTGTTGAGGAGGAGGGGGATGGAATTTATCTTTGGATCCACTTATTCCAAGAACTTTACTTCAGAGGCATGTCTTGAGAGGTTATGGCTTTGTCCAAGGAGACTGATTATATAGGAAACTAGAGTCCAGGTTTTATGATTTCAACTCCATGTATTCTTTCTTGGCAAAATTCAAAATCCCCCTAAGACCTATATACCAAAAATAATTTTCTAAGTTAAGCATTTCTCATCAAGTAACTTTGATCTGAGAACGTGATAATTCAGGCTATAAAAGAAATCAGATGAATCCTTATAAATATCTCTTTTTAGAGGAAAACAAAGGAGATTTATTGCTTTCAACTGAAACACTGCAACAGAAGCACTGTGTGTTAAATAAGGACAGCCTCCAGTCTGTGGCTCAAGAGACTACTGTGATCTACTAAGTAGCCCCATTTTCTTTATTATCACTTTGTTTTTGTAGGCCTGGTATCTAGATATCCTGGTACAACCAAGAAAGAGAACTTTGGATCTCATACTCTTAAGGATCTACAGATCCTGAAATGGATAGTTCCAAACAATGTATTAGTTTTGATTAGCTTCAAGGGTTTTGCATACTTGGAAGTTAGACATTCAAAATGATTTCTGGTCATTCATGCCACTTGATCATCCAAGGATGGGGTGATGACATCAGTGTTTCTTGGACATTAGACAGCATGGCAAGTTTGGGGTTGACAGCTGTCAGTCCCATGTGTGAATGCAATGTTGCATCACTGGCATCACAGGAGGGCTTGGAAGAAAACAAGGAGTTAAGTTTATAGAGGAATAAAGTTTGGTAGACAATCTTTCCCTCCTTTTTGTCTCTGGCAGAGGCAGTTCTCCGATAGTTTTATAGGCTGAAGGACTGTTTGCACAAATATAAAAATGAACTTACTGGAATGAAAAGCAGAATGGACGTACTACCTTTGTCATTTAAAAATGGCAAATGCTAGGCTTTTCTATGTGCATGCATGTGTGTGCTAAGAGACTGAAAGTCTCCATGAGATATTCCTTGGGCCAGCGTATGGGGAAACATGGGATTGACTCCTGGGATTGAACCTCTCTGATTCTAAGTAAGCCAAGACTCTTTGCAAGAGTGGGTGTTTTAGGTTCTGAGATTTCCCAAACAGGATTTCAGTTATGAGATTTAGTTTTAGAGACAGACCTTAGCATCCAGGGAAGGAGATTGCTGATGCTGCTGTTGTGTTACTATTGATCTAGAGGAAACTGTATTTTGTACAAAATTTGTGTCAAAAACATGTAGATATGGTTTATGAGATTTTACAGTCTGTGGGGCAGTTAATCTAAACAAATCATTTATGAGAAGGACTCCAAAGAAATTTTCGTTAATTAGTGGGCCAACTGATGTTAGCATGTTTTGAAACTATTTTTTTCTTAGTATCAGTCTATGTTAGTTAGGAGAATTCATGTTTGGGGGTCTTTCCTTAAAGGACCAGATAGCAAATATTTTAGGATTTACAGGCTGTACGGTCGCTATTGCAAGTACTTAATGTTAGCTACTGTATTAATGCAAAAGCAACTACAGACAATACGCAGACAAATGGGCTTAGTTATGTTCCAATAAATCTTTATTTATCAAAGCAGGTGGTGAGCCATAGTTTGGTGACTGTTGCTCTAGTCCCATGACTGTATTTTACTAATCCCTGAAATGTCTGGCTAAAGGTCACACAATGGCAGAATTGGGGCAGAAATCTACACATCTTCCTTTCTACTCCATTAAAAATTTAAAAAATGGTCTTAATTATTAGGTAATTACAAAGTAATATTCATTGGATATATAGAAGGTGTAAAGAATAACAATAAAATGAACATCTGTGTTACTATCACAAAGTCAGTTTAAGAAAGAGGACATTACCATTTCTTTTGAAGCTCTGTGTGTGCTCCTCCCCAGTCCCTTCCCTTTTTCTCTCCACCCTAGAGGTATTCACCTGCCTGAATTTGGGGTTTTTTATTCTGGTTTTTCTTCATGGTTTTACCAATATATTTATATCCTTCTTGTAGTGTTTAAAAAGTCATTCTAAGATGGTTTTATTTCATTTCTCTTGTGTTAGAAAGTTTAGAAAAAGATAGCCACATCTTACTTTGTGAATAGTTGTACATTCTCTTTGGGTTTATTCTTGGCAATATGCTGAGAAGGTCCAGGGAGCCAGAGTAGAGTCCCTATATTATTTAATTTTAATTCACTTCATGGCCAAATCTTGGGTTTCTTGCACTGAGACGAGAACATCACGGGCTGACAGACAAGTGTAGGAGTTTAGTGGCTGTCTACTCCCACCCCCTTCTTGAGGAAATTGCTGTGGTAAATCAGGGCTGTTTCTAGGAATGGTAAGGTCTATTTAGTCTGACAGTGATTTTATCTTTGAATTAAATGCATATGATAGTACCATAAATTTTCCAAGTTATAGAATTTGGAGAAATTTTGTTAATAAAAAATTTTGCTTTTGTGGCACATAATAATAAAGGTCAATCTCAAAAGTAATATTTGGTTAACATTCAAAACCATAGTTAATTCTATTTGTAAACATTGGATATGTGAATATTAGCTATTAGAATGGTTTTGATGGATACATTTCCTTGCTTTCTAGGTACCTAAAACATTTTCAGAATCTAATTTTTAAGGTGTCTTTGGTGACTTTGAAAGCATTTTTGAATCTCCTTTTACAAATGCTCTATTTCTTTTCTTTTCCTTCTTTTCTTTCTTTTCTTTTCTCTTTTTTCTTTCTTTTTTTTTTTTTTTTTTTTGGTACATCTGTAGATAATTTATCTGGCTCACTGTGGGTTATTTTAAGGGCTAGTACAACATTTGAGCTAATCCACCCACACATCTTTGCCTGGTCCCCTCTGTGAAATGATTGGTTGGTGGGTTATATTGCTGGCCATTGCATGGGGTAAAAAGAACTGGAGTTTTGCCATGAGAGGTTGGCACCATTCTCCAATGTCTCTTTCAGTTACCTCAAAATATTTTTTTCAGATTGCCATCCCAATTGCAACTTCCCTAGACTATCATTTCATAGTTCAATTACTTTAATACCTTCCTGTCTGGCCTCCTTGCCTCTTTATCAGTGGTTCTTAGTTCTGGCTGCATATTGGAATCACCTGAGGTTTTAAAAAATACTAATGCCTGGTCAATCCCACAGTGACTTTGATTTAATTGCTCTGGGGTACAGTCTGGGCAAATTAAAATCATATTACATTAAAAAAATAAAATCATATTACACAAAAAATAAAATCATATTACATTTTTAAAAGCTCTCTAAATGAGTCTAATGAGCAACTAAGGACGAGAGTCACTGCTCTCGTACAAGAGGATCATCTGTTTTATTTTTATTTATTTATTTTATTATTATTATTTTTTTAATATGAAACGTATTGTCAAATTGGTTTCCATACCACACCCAGTGCTCCTCCCAACAGGTGCCCTCCTCAATGCCCATCACCCACCTTCCCCCTCCCCCCCCCCCCACACTTCCCATTAGCCCTCAGTTTATTCTCAGTTTTTAAGAGTCTCTTATGGTTTGACTCTCTGTTTTAACCTATCATTGATGTAAGAGATGTTTGGGAGGGAGAATGGATAGAGCTTGGGGAGTGATGACATGTTTGGGATGAGGAAGAGGGATGTGCATAGGATGTAGCTTAGGTTTGGGGCTAGTTCTATAGATGAATGATGGTGCCATTTACTGAGATAGCAAAAATAAGCATGCGCTTAGGAGAGAAAATGATGATTCAGTTTTGGATTGAGAATTTGAGCAACCCAAGAGACATCCATTTGGAGACAAGAAAGAACACCTGAAATATTAGAGCTGACCAAAATTGCAATAGGAGTTTATTCTTTATTGCTAAATATATTAAAGACTCTCTGACAGATACTTATCAACTTTTGCTTAAATATTTCGAGCAATGGAGAATGAATGACCAATTCTTTCTTTGAACAGCTAAAGTAATTCAGAAGTCCTTCCTTATACTGATGCCAAAACTGCCTTGCTCCCAACCTCTATCTAGTAATCCTGTCTCTGCTTCTGGAGCTATTTGTAACAAGTCCACTTTCTCTTCCATACCTCAGAAGAAATTTATTCTTAAATGTTCTTTTCCTTGGGCTCAAGGTTACCAGTTCCTCATTTAACTGCTCGAAATAGCCATACTTTCTAGCATATCTTCTTACCAATCCAGCTAAAACATGAATGTTAATTAAATACCTTAAACTTGATTAGTAAAGGGAACAAGCATTTCTTGATCAGTCTTCATCTACTGACATTAAATATCATAATTCTTTTAAAAAAAACCTCTATGTTTGCAGTGTAGAAGAGGTGATACTCTTTTCTGAAACATGTGTTTTTCTTTCTTTCTATACCCCATTACATTTAGACAAACAATTAGGTTTAAAGAGAAAATTTATGTAAAATGTGCTACACTTTGTTGAATGAAAGATCACTTATAACTATCTTAACAATTTATCTCAGTGTGGAAAAATACTTGACCTCTTTGTTTCAAGAGTGAAGATGGTGGTCATTTAAAGGTCTGTAAAGTTATAGGAAAGTGTAGTCATTTAAAAAAAGGCCAAACATGAGATTTTTGCTATTCCTCTCATGGCAGATTTAATCTTCGAGGATTAATGTGGCATTCAGTTTCCCACTGCTTCTATTCCAGAAGGTATGCACACATTTGGATAAGTGATCTCCCTTTTCTTCCCTTGGAAGCTGTTTTGAGCTTGGAATTTGCTGTTTAGATCATGATTCATACGTCAGAGAAGAATTAGAGAGTCTCCTTTAGGTACTTGGCAGAGCCGGGACATGTTTCCATATATAGCTGAAGAAAACCTTTGTCACCCATTCTGGCTTGAAAGAATGTTATTAAAAGCTCATTCCTGAGTTCTTTTTTGCCAAGGAACAGCAGTGGGCAGTGAAAATTTTGTGCCTGGAAGCGCTGAGGTTTGCTTCAATATAGAGGCCTGGCTCTGTGTTCTGAGAACCTTCCCTAGGTGTCCCCGGTCACTCTGCTCAAAGCACTTACATGTACATCTGTGGGTGGCAGTTGTTGATTCCTTCCTGGCCCACTTCCTACTCATGGCCCTGGGGAAGCCCCATGAGCAGGCTTTACAGAGATGAATCAAGGCAGTGCCTCATCTCCTGAGTCATGGCCAGAGGCTCCTCACTTACTCTCTGAGGATGGGATCTGTTTACCTCAGAGTTGCCTCTCTGAGAGGATATTTGGAATTTTGGATGGTGGCCTGGAATTTTGGAGAGTGGAGTTCTCTAGGGAAAAGTTATGCTGGTAGCAGTCAGCTTATAAAGTTTATACTGTCTGCCCTTTGATAAGGGTCATATGATGTAGTAAATATTCTTTGGGAAAATGGAAAATCAAGTAGATCTTCAATTCCGTCTTTGCACATACTGAGACCTCCAGGCATTGGTATGGGGAAATGAGAAGGGAGCTCTTTTTTTACCCTTCCTTCCATCTCCACCTCCTGTAGTTCTAGTAGTTTTCAAGCTCATATTCAAGTCAAAGAGAAACAGACCTGTGTTTGAATCCGGGTCCTTACCCAAAGTATAGAGTGTTGGTCAGGTCTTCATTTGTAAAAGGGGCGTTAACAATGCCTATTGCACAGGGCTTTAGGTGAGGATTAAATTGGGTTAGTGGGTTAATGTATAGAAAGTGATTAGTAAATCTTCTCAGGAAAGCAAGTTTTTAGTCAAAAGGACATGAACTTTGGAACCATTCACATTTGGGTTCTATTCTGTTCTGTTCTTCCCTAGCTGCATGATCTTTAGCTGAAGACACCTAATCATTTACATTCTGTAATCCTCACTTTCATTCTATGTACAGCTGTATCATACTCAGAGGACTGTTTCAAGATTCAAGTGGACCACCTTGTCCATCTTACATGGGCAGTAGTTAGAGGGCTCTCAACAAATGTCAGCTTCACTTGTCATTCCCCTTGTCCAAAGGCCTTTCCCAAGCCCTCCCTCTATCCCACCCCTATTCTTTGTCTTGCCCTTTGTTTTTTTTTTTTTTTTTTAATAATCTTACCTCATAACTTACTTTATTCTGTTTCTCACTACATGTCTCTCTCTTCTCTACTTGATGGCAATTACTTGGAAACACTCTTCATTTCTTTGTTTCAATAGATCTCAGATATTGAACCTTATTTTTCTTTTCAGCCACCTGGAAAAATCCCCTTAAATTATCTTAAACTTGAATTCCAGCTTAATTCAGAGTTAATTTCTAAATCTTTTTTGCCAACTCAAATATCCTACAGTAAATCACTAGAGAAGTAAATAGCTTTGTGTTCAATGTAATATGTATTACACTTGGTATTTACTTCTAAGTCCAGTAACTTAGTACCTTTATGTCTTTATTGTTGGTCTGCAAAACTGTAAGAGAGGCTAGAATAAAAACTACCCAGAAATAAAAGCTTTACATTTTGATGTAAAATTAATGGACATGGTGTTCATTTAAAACAAACTAAATTTGTACACACTGTAAAATAAATCATAATCCAGAATGTTGATATCTTAGGTACAATGCATCTTATTTGAAAGCCCCAAGAACACATATTTGTGATATTGATTCAGTGATCTTATTAATAATAATTTAGCAATTTGGAAAAGAGAAGTTTTTGAGAGAATATACAAAAATCAAATTTTTGACAATAGTGGGAAAAAAATCAGGTTTTCTTAGAGGTGATAAAAGTTTAAATACAATTTAGAACTGTATGACAGTATATTTTATTTGCCTTTTGAAGATCATCCAGTGTTTGCAGGCATCATGAGTATTAGGTAGGCAAAATTTGGGAATTTCTGTTATTCTTAACCATGCCCCTCTTCCTCCTCTTTCTCTAGCATCCTACTTAATTTGCATGGAATGCAGAATATCCCGAATCTGGTATCTGAGTACTTTTGGAATATAATGTTGATTGGGACAACAGGTCAAGAGTAGTCTTCAGTAAAACATTGGGCATTTGCTCAATGACCTGTAACATAGCCTGTGCCTTTGTCCCAGCCTCTAGTATCTGCTGCCCCTGAGTTCCTGCCAGAACACACAGAGAAGCATTCCAGACCCCCCTAGAATGCATTCCTTACATGCATAGCAATCTCTGGAAAGTTATGCTTTTGAAGAAAATGGAGAGAGGTGTTACGACTTCATAAATCCTAACAGTTCCAGGGCTATTTCCCAATACCAGACCCTGTAGGGGCCTCATTAAAAATAAATTTGAGTGGCACCATTGGGGACTGCTGCAGGGAATATTGAAGCTATATTCATTTCCTTGCTATCACATGGAGTGTGATATTGAAGAAGAGGGTACTGTCTGAACAATCAACTTGGTTTTCTGATTAGCCAAGGGATATTACAACCTTTCTCTTTTTTCCTGGACCTCTTGATTTTGGTTTGGGAAAGGTCCTTTGACTTCAACAATGTAGGCTCAAACACATTGAGGTGAAATGATGGGAGCAAAGCTGAAACTGTGCATTTTAGGATAAAATATAGGAAGTGAACAGCTTTCCCTGTGGTGTGACTTCATGGATCTGCCCCACTCTTTCCTTCTGATGGCAAAGTTTGCTTATGGTTACTAGGCAAAAAATGCCTTGTGAAGACTGGAGAGGTTTTCATGTATGTTTAATCATACTTGGTTCTTCAAGTATTACTTTGCCAAGTTATAATCCCACACCCTAATGAGGTTGCTAATTATGTTCTCCATCAGTGATATTTAGCTGTAGAAAAGACTGCTTCATAGTTAAAGCTTTCTTAGGATAAAGTGCAAATGAAATATAAGAAGCAGCAAACAGCAACCAGTTTGCAGGGGTGTTGCAAAGTGACCTAAGCCAGTGTGTTATGTAGGACTATTAGGTTTATTTATGTGTTTATGTATTCATGTATTTATTTATTTAGAGTGAGGTGTAAGCACAGAGCCTGACTTGGGGCTTGATCCCACAAACTGTGAGATCATGACCTGAGTGAAACCAAGAGTCGGACGCTTACCCAAATGAGCCACCCAGACGCCCAGGTCCTTTTTGATAGATAGCAACTCCGGTAGTTAGGGACGGGCAAAGGGTAGCTTCTCCACTACACTACCTAACCAGGTTACATTGCAAGTAAGACTTGACCAAATTCCATCACACACACAGACGACTTTTAGATAAACATTTATTAGACAACTCGTTCAACTTGTTGATGAAGTTGCAAGAAATCAGGGAAGAAATGCTTTGTCCACACATTTACTCAAGGCAAAAAGACAATGTTTTAGGGGGAGGATTCAGGTAACTCCTCTCCAGAATCCTCCAAACCTATGGCTGAACACAGTATTGTTCAGGGATTAGTCTTCAGGGCCATCTTGGAGGGCGGAGGTGAAGAGTCTTCTAGGTTCCTATGCCCTTTTCATGCAAGGATGGAGAGTGTCTCTAGTATTTTCATGCCCATTCGTATATCTTGAATATCACAAATTTTGCCAGTGACATTCCATTCTTCACACCCCTTACACTAAATAATAAGACATTGTTTTTACTTATGAAAATTCATTTCTAACATTCATTATGCTAATTAGTAAAGCCTCTGCTTACAACCAGATGTAAAGAGATTGGAAGTATTTGTGGTAGCCACTGATGGTGTGGCCTTTCTGATTAAATGTTAGCTAACCTTCCCAGGAGTGTGAGTCCCTGTTTAAGGGTAACTGAAACACTTTAGCTTCAGGTAATTCACACATTCATAATGTTAAAGCATTTGAGAGCAAATTATGAACCTTGTGAAATGGGGTATAAGGAAAAAGAGAAAAGCGAATAAAATATCTGATTTATATTTTTGTGCAAATGCATATGTCCTATTTGCTTTTGTATTATATTTTTATGTTGACATATGTTCCCAGCACATGAAAGAACTATTGTGAAACAGATTTATCAAATGAGAACTCTGTGTGTCTCAGGCTGACTTCTTAAGTCAATTAATTAAAAATACTGAGTACTTACTCGGTGCAGGGGATAGAGATGAAAGGGGCTGTTCTTGCCCTCTGCCCACTTCTACAGTACAGATAGGGTCATGATGTAATGCAATGGCTGTACAATTCCAGGAAGCACCACTTGTTATAAGTGAACCACAGGCCCTGGTGTAGTACCCAGCGTGTTGGAGGGGCAGCACAGTGGCTGAGCACAGCTTGTTGTTTCCTCCTAAAATCTCCTGGAACATGACGCGTCTTGTTGGAAGTAAGAGTTGGAGAAAGGAGCATTTGTTGAAAACATTGTCAGGACATGGAACTCTTCCCAAGGAGCCAAAATACCATTTAGAGTTCCAGAGATCCTGAATTCTTGTTTTGGCCGCACTCCTTAGCTTGCAGTTCAAGTAAGAACAATCCCATATTTTTAATGAGATTGAAGTAATTAATAAACTGGGAGCTGAGAGGAGTTTATTCTCCAACTAACCTGCTAACTTTTTTTTTTAATGTTTGGAAATGATAATGATTCACATGATTAAAGCTGATCTTAAGGATCATCCAGTGAAGAAAAGTCATGGCAGCTTCAACAATGCAGTATAGAGCAGCAGGATTTGCATGTACACAATCCCATTTTACAGAAAGCCAGGAAGTCTGAACCTTACTTCCTGACCATAAATATGGAGAATGAGTTCAGGGGGGATTTTAAGTGTCATGGATGAAATAAAAAAGAGAAATAGTCAGAAGACACTCTTTTCAAGAACTCTGTGGATGCAAGGAAGTTTTTGCCCAAACTTAAAATATTACTTTCTAGAAGGAGATTAAAAAGGAAAAAAAGCCCTGGTGATGGGAGGGTATGAAGTGTCCAGTTAAGTGGTGCTAAAATTCTAAGCAGAGGAAGGTAGAGAATCTTTCTTCTTCATAGCATGTGCGTCTTTCACAGAAGTGGCTGACTAATCCTCAGTGAGGATTTGAGACAGCCTAATACTGATTTCCAGCCCAGCAGCATTCACTTCCATGAGGTGCTGATACCCTCTTGGGTCTGACAAGGGACGCAATTTCCCCTTCAAGTCAAAGCTCCAACTCACATGGCTAGAGGGGTTTGATGGTGAGGAGGCTGGGAGATATTGATGGGTCATTCTTTTGCCAGTGATGCTTCCTGAGGTATCTTAGTTTCTATAATTTCTAGAATTAGTATAAGATTTTTCAGAGGACAATGGAGAAATGGCTAAGTTAGTATCAAACAGTATAGCAGCTTTAGTTGCTATAGCTGAGGAACCTTGTAGGCATAGGTCTGTGCTGCTTGTGTTCATATAATTGCTGTGACTTGGAAATGTTGAAACCTTCCTTTGTGCTAAGCATGACATCTTTGAGGCACTGACTGTACCTCTCTGCATCTGACTCAGATTGTTTCTAACAAATAGAAATTGTTTCTAACTTTTTATCTTTTAGTTTCTACGTAGTGTGAATTTTCCATAACAATTAAGATCACAGACTTTAGACTCAACCTTCCTGATTCAAATAGTGGCTCAAATTGCTTACTAACTATGAATTGTGGTAAATTTCTTAACGTTCCTTAAGTCTCAGTTTCCTAATTTATGGGACAGGGATACTGATAGTATCTACCTTTTAGGATTGTTGTGAAGAATAAATGAAATAATCCATGTGTTGTACTTAAAGTATCTGGCATATAGCTAGCACTCAAAACATATTAACATCATCATTGTCATAACACATCATCATCATTATTATCATCACCAGCTGAAGCAGCTTAGAGGACAGGAAGAATAATTGTTAACCGTGTAGGAGTGAAGGCCAATTCAAACTGCATATTAGATACTGCCCCAAACTAGGGTGAAGAGAAAATCAAGGGTGGACTCTGATACTCAGTGCCCAGGAAAATAATGTATACTAAAAAGCTATTGCTGAACAGATACTTCACTAAAGAAGATATACAGATGACAAATTAGCATATGAGAATGTGCTTGAAATCATTTGTCGTAAGGGAATTACAAGTTAAAGCAACAATATGATGCCACTACACATCTTTTAGAATGGCAAAAATCCAAAAAAAACTGACAATACTAATTGCTGGCAAGGATGTGGAACAGCAGTAACTCTCATTCATTGTCGGTGGGAGACAGTCTGGCAGTGTCCTACAAAGCTAAAAATGGTCTTATGCAATCCAGCAATTAAACTCCTGGGCATTTACCAAACTGATTTGAAAACTTATGTCTACATAAAATCCTACATGTGAATGTTTATGGTAACATTCATTATGTTTATGGTAGTTTTAATAATAGTCACCAAAAACTGGAGTCAACCAACATGTCCTCCAACTGGTGAATGGATAAAAAAACTGTGGTATATGTGTACAATGAAATATTGTTCAATGATAAAAAGTGAGCCATCAAGCCACAAAAAGACATGGATTAGTCCTTAATGCATATTGGTAGGTAAAAGGCTACATACAGTATGATTCCTATTATACAACATTCTGGAAAAGGTAAAATTATATTGACAGTAAAACTATCAATGGTTTCTAGGAGGGAGGGGCTCAGGATTGAATAGGTGAAGCACAGGGGATTTTTCAGGCTGGTGAAACTATTTTGTACGATGCTGTAATTGTGGACACACGATACTGTGCATTTGTTAAAACCTATAGAAATTTATAGCACGAAGAATAAACCTTAATTTGTGAAAAAAATCATTTAAGAGGTCAGGGGACCTCAGGATTGAATGCAGAATGTGACAAAACAATCTAACTGTATTACAAATGTGTAAAACAACTTCACCAAAGGGAGTGATGAAAAAGGGTGCTGACCGAAATAACTTTGGAAATGAGTGTTTAAAGCTAGAATAATTCAAATAATTAGGAGGCTAATGGATAAAGGTTGGAGACCTCAGTATGAACTCATGTTTAGCTTAGTGTAGATAAAGAGGATACATCTAGTAATATTTATAGATATGCATATATTCATGTGGGTTAATTTATGCACTTGTATCTCCTTACTCTGACAGCTGAGAGTACCTAGAAACAATGACATGTGGTAGGAACAAGCACACCTAGTGCCAGATCTTGGTTTCTTTTTTTTTTTAAGTTTTTTTTTCAGTGTTTTTATTTATTTTTGAGATAGAGAGAGCAGAGCATGAGCAGGGGAGGGGCAGAGAGAGGGGGAGACACAGAATCTGAAGCAGCTCCAGGCTCTGAGCTGTCAGCACAGAGCCCGATGCGGGGCTCGAACTCACGGAGTGTGAGATCATGACCTGAGCTGAAGTCAGACTCTTAACTGACTGAGCCACCCAGGCACCCCCAGATCTTGGTTTCTAATACCACTCTCCAATAAAAGGAACCAGGGCTCCTTAGAGAGATGGGTGGTTCTAGGACTGGGCAGGAGGTATACAAGTGGGGCCTGTAAGTATCCTGTGGTGCCAGAAAGTAAGGAAGTGCCCAAAACAAAACAGAACAAAACAAAACAAAACACAATGACAACAACAAAAGCAAGTGGCAAAAAAATCCCAAAGCATCAACAAAAAAACAAACCCACAATGATGGATTATATCAAAGGGACACAGGAGCCAACTGAAAGACTCCCAGTTGCCAAGCTAGAACTGTTTGAGCAGCAAAAGAAAATAAAGTAGTATTGAGTTATAATCCATAATATCAATATCTATGAGTCCATACTGATATTAAGAGAACAGTATGGAAAGGAGGGTAAAAGTGACTTTATAATGAAGTGACCTAGAGAATATTAACCAAGTGATCAAGGTCAACATCAGCAGTGAAAGGTCACTTGATAGTATGTATTTTTTATATGCTGTGATAAAAATGGTACTTTGCCTCTGTAATCTTCCTTCTCAAAACCTGTAACTCCAGTGTGATCATGAGAGAAATATCAGTCAAATCCCAATCAAAGGAGATTTACAAAATGCTTGACTAGTTTTCCTCAAAACTATCAATGCCATCAAAAGCAAGGATGTCTGAGAAAGTATCACAGCCAAGAGGAGCCAAAGGAGACTTGATATTAAGTGTAATGTAGTATTCTAGATGGGGTCCTGGAACAGAAAAGAGACATTAGGTGAAAACAAAGGAATTGAATAAAGTATGGACTTCAGTTAATGATAATGTATCTGTAATTAGTCATTAACTGTAAAAAAAAATGTACCATTCTAATGTAAGATGTTAATAGATGAAATTGAATGTGGGGTATATAGGAATTCTGTACTATCTTCATAATTTTCTATAAAACAGTTTTGGAAATTAAAGTTTATTATAAAAATAATTGGTTTAGTTAAAAGAATTTTTAAAAAGGTAAAATCATGACTCTCATGCAGATATAAAAGTTAGAGTGTTGAAGGTTTTGTTTAACTCATTATGAGGAAGCCAGGATGATGCTATAACCATTTAAAGAAGAATCTAAATATCAGACATGTTTATAAAGAATATTGAAATGAATGTGCAAATGGAGGCAAAACTAGCCTTTTTTTACCATGAGAGAGATAAGTCAGATTTTTTTTAATTAAAAAAATTTTTTTTTTATTTTTGAGAGAGAGAGAGAGAGAGAAAAAGAGACAGAGCATCAGTAAGGGAGGAACAGAGAGAGAGAGAGACACAGAATCTGAAGCAGGCTCCAAGCTCTGAGCTGTCAGCACTGAGCCTAACGTGGGGCTTGAACCCACAAACCATGAAATCATGACCTGAGCCAAACTTGGATGCTTAACTAACTGAGCCATCCAGGCACCCTGGGAGATAAGTCAGTTTAACCTCTACTGGACAAGACAGAATTTACAAGTCTATAGACAAGAATTGTTTTCCATTGCAGTTATCTGCAGTTTACAGAGTTGTTAAGTAACACCCATAAAATCAGAATCAGATAACCCAGGGGGTATTTTCTAAACAACGCACAGTTGTTTTCCCTCTGGTGCATTTTCCCCACATACCATTTGTCATAACAGTATTTCTTTTTTTTTTTTTTTAATTTTTAATGTTTATTTATTTTTGAGACAGAGAGAGACAGAGCATGAATGGGGGAGGGGCAGAGAGAGAGGGAGACACAGAATCGGAAGCAGGCTCCAGGCTCTGAGCCATCAGCCCAGAGCCTGACGCGGGGCTCGAACCCACCAACGGTGAGATCGCGACCTGAGCTGAAGTCGGACGCTCAACCGATTGGGCCACCCAGGCACCCCAACAGTATTTCCACATAACTCAAAAATATTGAGGTCATTCTTGGGGGTTCCACCTTCTCTCCAATTCTAATGTTATTCCCTTTGTCTTTGAAACCTTTATTCATTAACTTCCTTTACGATTGTCATTAGTTCTGTTCCAAAATATTTTGGCTCTCAGCCTTTTTGGCACATGGTAAGATTGCAATTCCCCTCTCCTTTGAAGTTTGGCATAGCCATATGACTTGTGATGACCAATGAAATGAAAGAGGAAATGACTTATGTTCTTTCCTGGAGGAAGTTTTAAGAGCTGATGTGAGATTTGTCAGATTTCCTTTTCCTGCTTTCATTAGTGAGGAAATATGTGTCTATTTTCTGTATACCTCCTGTATGCCTAATTCTCTGAGAGACTATGAAGAGCAGAGCTTCCCTGATGACCTGTATTAGACTTGCAGCATAAATGAGAAATAAACTTTTATTATGTTAAGTCACTAAAAGAAAAATGGTAAGTTCTTAAGTTAAATTGCTTAGGTTTGAATCTTGGCCACATCATTTACTAGTTTAATGATTGTAGGGAAGCCCTTTAACCTCTCTATGTTTTAATTTCCTCATGTGTAAAATGAGGATAATAATGTCTATGACGTAAGAGCATTGTGATGACTACTTAAGATAATATATGCCATCTCTTGACACAAAGTTAATAACAATTGGGTTCTTGTTTATCCTTTGACCTTTTTGGTTCTGTAACTCAAAATTTGTTATTGGTCTCTCAAATTGTACTTTTGAATGTAATATATTAAGTATCTTGCTGTTGAGAATAGTACAGCTATTCCTATAGGGGAATGTCATAGAGACAACTGTTTCACTAGCTCTCTCAGAATGCTCCCTGGGAAGCTTGCTTGTATCATCTTTCCTGCTAGTGCTTTTTATGTTGAGTGGTTTGTGAAACATGAGGAAACTGGATAGCACACTCCAGAATGAAGTGCTACATCAGCGACAGGCTGAGGACAGACCACCTGAGGAATACTGTGACTTCTTTCTCAGAATTGGAATTATTACTATTTTTCTAGTTCCTGAAACAGTATCCTTACCGTTTTTAAAATTATTATTTACCAAATGGCTGCTTCACTTTCTTGTAACATTTCTGCTAAGTAATTAAAATTAATGAAATGATTATAAGGTAGAGAAAATATAAAATAAAATATGATAAAATATCTAAGGTTGCTCACATAGGTTATGCATATTCAAATTATTATTGTGGACAATGTATAGTATCAAAAGATACACTTGCTCTGGTCTTGTGTCCTCTGGGAGAATATATATATCTAAGAGTGAAATGAGTTGACATATTTTCTATAAATTTCTTGCAGCCATTTTCCAAAATTGGAAGAATATCCAGCATTATTTGCAAGCCAATTTAATGTTCATTGCCAACCAAACCATGTAAACCCTTTGTATTTTGATTTATGAGCAGTTTAATTTCCCAGCTTAATGAAAAAGGATATAGAAATGAAATTGAAGGTGTATTTACTCCTTTAGTATCTAGTGGTTATATTTCTTCAGAAAAGTTGGTTTATATTGAATAATAGCAAGCATTTTACTTAGTCCATTTGGGCTGCTCTAAGAGACTACCATAAACTAGGTGCTTACAAACAACAGTAATTTTCTTCTCACACTTCTGGAAGCTAGGAAGTCCAAGATCAAGGTGTCAACAGATTTGGCATATGGTGAAAGGTAACTTCCTGATTCATAGAAGACTGTTTTCTTGCTATAACCTCACAGGACAAAGGGGCAAGGGAGCTCTTTGGGGCCTCTTTCATAAGGGTAGTAGTCCCATTCGTGAGGATTCTGCCCTCATTACTTAATTGCCTTCCAAAGGCACCTCCTACAAATACTATCACATTGGGTATTAGGTTTCAATGTATGAATTTCAGGGAACACTCAGATTATGGTAGGCAACTATTATTTGTTGAGTGTTAAAATGGAGTGGAACTCATGAAATACAAAAATAAGAGGTACTTTTATCAATCAGGGACCTTTTCAAAGTTTGGGGGGTGAAAAGCTTTTGGATGTGGTAAGAATGTATGCCTTGATTATCAGTATTGACATGCAGAAAATGTACACATATTTAATCTTTACAAATGTAAGCTTCTAATAAAGGCAATTAATTAAACAGGTAAAAGTTGAAGATGAAAATATAAGTAAAATTTTAATGAATAAACAAGTATTCCTTTAGCTTATGCTCAGAGAAACATACCTATACTTCCCAACCAAGATCTCTCCACTTTTGTCACTTAATTTTTATGCGTGCTCTACTCTTGTTCCTACTTGTGTACTTTTGATTGATGAAATGCACTTCTTTGAGCTTAAGGTCTAATAGAAATTGTGTATCTTTTCCAAAATATTGGCTGACTTCTCTGGCCCACACTGATATTTCTCAGAATTTCTACAAATATTATACTTTGTATTTTATAATCTAACAATTATGCAGTCTTGCATTATTATCTCTATATTTTATGTGTCTGTATTTTTTCCCCTTTGCATTTGGGCTGTGTTATTTAAGGAGCACAGCTTCTATCCAGAATTCTGGACACTGATGGAGATATCAAGTATAGGATGATGGATAAATTCTTAAATGCTGGGGAATTGAAAGCAGTTGTGTTACAATGCACAAAGATGTTTTCAGCTGGAATCTTCATTGATATTGACAGTGAATGAAGTTATGATATATTCATCTTTAGATTTATTTTTGATTGTGGTATATTCTAACAACAACAACAATAAGAGTAGCAGCTAAAATTTATGTAGTGCTTACCTGGCCATGCAATATGTGAAGTATGTTACATATATCACTCTGTTTAGTCCTTACAACAACCCCATGAGCAATACTATTATTGTCAACACTTCACAGACAAGGAAACTGAAGCACGGAGGGCTTATGATCTTTATTGAAGGTCCCACAGGGCTGGGACTGATTCCAGAGCCACACTGTCAAGCACTGTGCTGACCTGCCAATCACCATGGGGCAGGTGGGAACTCAGTTAAACATGCTTTTCATTTTGTGGGTCATAAGTACAAAAATATTCATATTCTGAGGACTTAAGTGGTTGAATGAAAATTTTGAGTACTTACAAATTAAACATTTAGGATTTCCATAATAAATGGAGATGATCTAGAATTGAACATAGAATAAAGTGAAAGGAATATCCATTTCTAGCTCTGGTTTTCCTACCAATTTGTTGAATAAATTAGGGCAGTAGGCCATCCTGAGATGAGCATTAAATAGCTATTTTTAAGATGGAAAAGTGGCTTATCAATAAAAAGATTATATACTGGCTAAGAAATTATGAACAACACATGCAGTTTCCCACACTGAAAACACTTAGGCATTTAGAAAAAAATCTGCAAATATTTGAGTGATAAAGTAGGAAATATGAAATACAGTTTTCAGTGTTGTGAAGGATTTGTTTATATGCTAAGAAAGTATGTTGGGGGAAGTTTTAAAAATCAGTTGGCTAAAAACATCAGTTAACTTGAATTTTGGGTGGGATAGCTAAATTCTAGCCAGTGGATTGCTTAATCAGTCATCAGTGTTCAGCTTCTGGGAAGAAACTTCTTCCCAACTGAATACAGTAGACTCTTGGCTTTCCCAGATTTAAAATTTTTGGTTTCCAGTATTTGGGAATGGACCTTAAGCTCAGCAATGCAGTGATTTACAATTCTGTCCAATTTTAAATATGACATTGAGAATGCAAGGCTAGTGTGTTGGAGACACTCACAGCCAAGGACAGTCTGTAACCACATCTTCTAAGTGTGTATTTTATGGAGGAAATCATATGCTCTTTTGGTAACTACAAAAGCCTGAGGATGTCCATCACTAATGTTAATGGTCTACTAGTTCTACTTCAGTAACAATTTTTTCCATTCACTCACTCACTCTCTCACTCACCCACTCACTGAGACTGCCTCTGTGCCCGCAAAACCTCCAGCTAAACCTTTCCCACACCTTTGCCATTAGTCTCTTCTCATTTTGATTTCTCTTCTAACCAATGGCCTGACTTTTCTGCTCAGTCTCGAATGCTCTTAAATATATTTAAAGTTGTTTCTTTCATAACACATCCATTTTCTTTCTTTCTGTATTCCAAACACTTTCTGAATCAAAGTCAATATTATTTTGAAGGTCATCTTTCATTGTATTCAAACTATGTTGTCTGCCTATTATGACTTTTGGTTTGTCTTTGCTTTCTCTCTCATCTTCATGAATCTTGTTTTCTCCTTCATCTTTATGGATCCTTATTTGCCACTTTGTAACATAAGTGAGCTTCCTGTTCATAGTATGTGAGCAAATAACTTATCAAATTTCTGTGGACATTTTGTGATTTATTTTAACCTCTAAAGAGCACATGGAATAAACAATATGAGGACAGCAGTGCCACAGAGCCCCCAAACAACCCCTGTGGGAGAGGTCAGAGTTGCCTTCAGATCCTGCGATGAAAACTCAGGAGTAAGTGGTGACATCTGAACAGAGAACATCAGACCATGTCAAGCATAGGCTGAACCCACTTCTGAATATTACAGTCATTTTGCCTTTCCTAAACACAGTCACATTTCTGTTTTCTGATCCTAGTTTCTTTTTTTTAGGATCTTTCTATGTTAACATTCTTCATCTTTTTGTGTAATGTTTCTCAAATGACAAGCATTCACAGTCATGTATTTTGTTTTAAGCTTTCAAACTCAAATCGTAATTAACTTGATACCTTAAAAATTTGTCTAACCTAAATATATTCATTTGAAGCTTCCCTTTCTGATCATTACCATAAATAAGAAACACACTATCAATTGCTGTAAGCATAAATGAGATTAAAGGAAAACAGTCTTTTGGGGTATCTGGGTAGCTCAGTCAGTTAAGCCTCTGGCTTAATTTCAGCTCAGGTCACGATCTTGTGACTTGTGAGTTTGAGCCCTGCATCGGCGTCTGCGCCGAGAAAGAGGAGCCTGCTTGGGATTCTCTCTCTTCCTCTTTATCTCCCCCTCCACTACTCACACACTTGTGCTTGCTCTCAGAATAAATAAATAAACGTTAAAAAAAATAAAACATTCTTTTTGTATATTCTAGTATTGGCCTGTGTACTTGCTAAACCTGAGCTTATTCTCTTTTTATTTGGGAAAGGGAGAGCAGGAAGTGTCTGGTTATCAGTTGCTGTGAAACAATTCACCTCAAATTTAGTGGCTTAAAGTAACATTTTCTTACTACCTCTCATGGTTTTGTGGGTTGACTTGGGTCATCTGTTCTCACTTTGTGGTCTCTCATGAGATTTCGGTCAGCAGCTGGGAGAAGTCATCTAAAGGTTTGTTTGGGTGGGATGCCATGATGGCTCTTGTTCAGCTGGGCAATAGATGTTGCCTATTTGCTGAGACTTTTTCTGGGACTGTTTACTGTAGTGTTTACCCATTGCTTCTTCATGTGGTATGTCCTTCTCACACATGACAGCCGGGTTCCAACAGTAAGTGTTCAAAGAGGTCTAGGTAGACACTATGGGAGCTTCTTATGACCTAACCTCTGAAGTCCCATAACACCTTAGTTACTTTCTATTGGTTAAGAAGTCACTAAGGCCAGGCCAGATTCAAGGAGGAGAATGGCAAATCATTTTTAATCTATCACAGCTTGTAGTAGAGTGGTGTTAAAAACTGGCACCAAACTTAGATGTTCTCTATGATGTAATCAGTATTGAAAGTAAATTGAAAGGGGAATGAATTTCTCCCTATGTAATTTAATGTTATGAAATTCTGACTCCATTCATCACCTAAACTCATCTTGCTGCTGCCAATAGCAGTGAACCCCTCCCCAGTATTCACCTTCTAGTGTGTGTCTCGTGCCTTTGAGATTTCAAGTATTAGTTTGTTCGTATGTCCTCACATTCTCATTCTGAGGGTAACCTTCTGCCTTTTGTTAATGGTAGTAATACAATGTAGAAAGATAGAAAGCCAAAAGGAGCATTGTAATGAACAATATTAGACTTTTTGAGGCAAACATCCAGATATATGTAAGTCAACGTAGAGAACGTCTTTACAAAAATTCTGGAGAAATAGCTACACTGGTTTGTAGATTTAGAAACTTCTTTGGCTCATTAGGAAGGACTATTTGAGAGGAGGGATTCTCAGTAGGCATCTTTCTTCATGGGTCAGATTTCTGGTTCAAATGTGTGTGGGTGAAATATCAATATTTTTCCCCAGGGGATAGGTGGTGTGGTTCTGTTTCTAAGATGAAATAATTTGAGCACCAACATCTGTGTGTATTTTGGAAAAATTTAATGTTATGCAGTTTGCTGGGAATAATAACCTAAATACTTATAATCAGCATTAGTGAGGTTATGGAAAACTATTTTAAAAACTGATAAACAAATAAGGTGTAGTTTTTTTCTTTTTTAGGAAAAGCATATAAAATAACCAATTTTTTTTTTGAGAAATACACAAAGCTTAAATTTGGAACCAAAGGTCATTCATACCACTTGATGGTATGAAGTTTTTTTGACTTGGTGTATTGCTCTATATCTGCATCTAGTTATTCTGTGCATGTATTTCAACCAAAGATATACAGTTTCAGAAACTTCCTTTCATACAAGTGTAAGGTTTTCCTTCAGCATTGCTCAGTAAACATGCTGAATGATAAATTAGTTCATTTTGAACAAGCAATTTTTTCTAATTTATATTATCATTCAGCACAAATGGCTTAACTGTCAAGATCAACTCTCCTTGGCTCTGTGCTCAATGGCATTAAACAAGCAAATGTTTATTTGGTATTAAGTCCTAACTGTAAAGAGCTGTTCAGACTTTCAGGCAGTTTCTGATACAAAAATTCTCTCTTGACTCCATTAGATTTTTAAAAAGGCAAGATAGATACTAGTCAGTTCTTGAGATATGTTTTAGATAAATATTTGAGGTGCTCTGATTGGACTCCATGCTAACATTATTGTTGCTGGGACAGTTTTTAGCTCTGAAGTTTTCTGAAATGGGTTATTTTTTTAAAGTTGTTAAGCAATGAAAGGGAACTCTCTTTCTGTCTCATAAATTACAGTAGATCCCACAGTTTGAAAAGGATTTATGAGAACAATATGATGAAGTGTTAATGAAGGAAATGTATCCTTGAACTTTCTTTTGTGTTTGTGTGTGTATGTAATCACTGATGAGTCACTCTTTCTACTTTTGCTTAATTTCAAGATTAAATTCATTCATAAACATGATATTTATAGAACTGTTAATAACAGATGTTGCAACAGTAAATGAAAGAAAGGATCCACAATTAGGTACGCATCTGGGTACAACAATGCAAAAATAATACAACTAGAAAGATATCTGAAGAAAATATACCAGCATGTCAATAATCTTAATATGCTTAATATATTTAGATGATATTTTTTTCCTTTAGTGATGTTTTTTTCTTTATAGCTCTTTGTAATTTTAACTTTTCTAGAATGAGAACATTTTAGCATGGACAAGTGTCAAATAACTAAATGAGATACTGTAATTGCTAATGTTTATTCCTCATCTTGATTGTTAGTTTTAAAATTATGTTCATGAATAAACAAATAAAGAAAAAGTTTCTAGATCATTCATGTTCTGGCTTCATTTGTGCCATAGTGACATTTTTTATACACACTTCCCCCTTTTTAGTTTATACATTTACGTCAGTGGTCTTATAAACATTCCCGGGGAAACAGCTCCACCCTCCAGGTGATGAAGCAGTATGTTCCCCTCCTGGTGTGTGCAAACGCTTCCCTCTTTCACTCTTCCTTCTGTGGCCAAGAAGGTTTTCATTTTTCATTTGGAAATGATGCAGCTCTGTTGTTAGCAGACCAGCAGAAGCAGGCTGGCCCATTTCTGTGACTCACAGAGGCTCATTGGGATCCTCAGCAAAAATTCCTTCCCTTGCTCTTGTCAGCTTTCAGGAGCTTCAGAGTTTAGGTAGAAGGGATGTGAGTGATTGAAGGATATTTTACAGGAATAATTGAAAGCTGAGCATTATATATATATTTTTTTTAATTAAAAAAATTTTTTTAAGTTTATTTATTTTGAGAGAGACAGAGACAGCATGAGTGGAGGAGAGGCAGAGAGAGAATCCCATGCAGGCTCTATGCTGCCAGGCAGAGCCCGACGTGGGGCTCGAACTCACAAAACTGTGAGAGCATGACCTGAGCCAAAATCAATAGTCAGATGCTTAACCGACTAAGCCACTCAGTTGCCCCTTATATACTTTAATTCTGGAGTAGAGGATGGGAAAGCTATGCATTTGGATTCCGTGCAGATGCAAATTCTCATGAGTAACCATGGAAAAGGTAAAAACAATGCAAAATAAATGATACAGAAGACTTTTTCCTTGTGCTTCTTCCATCTTTATTACTCATTCTTTGACTTGTATCATCTCTCATCCTTTCTCTATCATGTAAGGCTAGAGAATAATGGAAAAAAGAGAAAACAATATACTTCATACAATCCATTTATTGAATTAAACCTATTGCCTAAACTTGTTCCATTGCTATTTTTGTCCTGTCCCGTTGAGTTAGAGAGAAGAGGAAGTCATTCCCAGGGGCTGAATGTGCATGGAAGAGTATGCAGTAATTTGTGCAAATTTATGCAAATGACTATTAATCATAGAACTTCTGGAGTAGAGAAAAATTCATTACTACTACTTAAGGTAAAAGCAGTAAAAGTAATTGAAAGTAGTTCAAAATGGAATATGTGCTACTTAGGTTATTTTAAGCAGATTATGCCTTTAGAAGAGAAGATAGTGGCTTTCTAGCATATAAAACTTACCACACATCCCAACCTCCCCATAATCCCCATTTTAGAGAATTCTCTTAAAAAAATTTTTTTTGAACATTTATTCATTTCTGAGAGACAGAGCTTGAGTGGGGGAGGGGCAGAGAATGAGGGAGACAGAATCTGAAGCAGGCTCCAGGTTCTGAGCTGTCAGCACAGAGCCCCATGCAGGGCTCAAATTCACAGACCACAAGATCATGACCCGAGCCGAAGTCTAAGGCTCAACCGACTGAGCCACCCAGGTGCCCCTCCACCTCCCATTTTAAAGAGATGCCTTTAAAAATATCAGTCAAGGAGAATCTTCAATTACTACATTGCTTCAAGAAACCATACAATTTTGGTTGTTAGAAACACTACCCCATTTATCAGTTGATGGACATTTAGGCTCTTTCCATAATTTAGCTATTGTTGAAAGTGCTGCTATAAACATTGGGGTACAAGTGCCCCTATGCATCAGCACTCCTGTATCCCTTGGGTAAATTCCTAGCAGTGCTATTGCTGGGTCATGGGGTAGATCTACTTTTAATTTTTTGAGGAACCTCCACACTGTTTTCCAGAGTGGCTGCACCAGTTTGCTTTCCCACCAACAGTGCAAGAGGGTTCCCATTTCTTCACATCCTCGCCAGCATCTATAGTCTCCTGATTTGTTCATTTTAGCCACTCTGACTGGCGTGAGGTATCACTGGCGTGAGATATCTCAGTGTGATTTTGATTTGTATTTCCCTGATGAGGAGTGACGTTGAGCATCTTTTCATGTGCCTATTGGCCATCTGGATGTCTTCTTTAGAGAAGTGTCTATTCATGTTTTCTGCCCATTTCTTCACTGGATTATCTGTTTTTTGGGTGTGTTTTTTTTCGGGTGGGAGTTTGGTGAGTTCTTTATAGATTCTGGATACTAGCCCTTTGTCCGATATGTCATTTGCAGATATCTTTTCCCATTCTGTCGGTTGCCTTTTAGTTTTGTTGATTGTTTCCTTTGCCGTGCAGAAGCTTTTTATCTTCATGAGGTCCCAGTAATTCACTTTTGCTTTTAATTCCCTTGCCTTTGGAGATGTGTCAACATCTCCAAAGGCAATGATGAATGGATAAAGAAATTGTGGTTTATATATACAATGGAATACTACTTAGCAATGAGAAAGAATGAAATATGGCCTTTTGTAGAAATGTGGATGGAACTGGAGAGTGTTATGCTAAGTGAAGTAAGTCATACAGAGGAAGACAGATACCATATGTTTTCACTCTTATGTGGATCCTGAGAAACTTAATAGAAGACCATGGGGGAGAGGAAGGGAAAAAAAAAGTTAGAGGGAGGGAGCCAGAGCATAAGAGACTCTTAAAAACTGAGAATAATCTGAGGGTTGATGGGGGTGGGAAGGAGGGGAAAGTGGGTGATGGGCATTGAGGAGGGCACCTGTTGGGATGAGCACTGGGTGTTGTATGGAAACCAATTTGACAATAAATTTCATATTAAAATAAAATTAAAAAAAGAAGCACTACTCCAACAGATGTGTTCTTCACAAAATACAACACATGCAAATGATGTGACTGAACTAACCCTCAGGTGTTTTGCAGTTGAGTTGTTTAATGCCATATCTTGAGAAAAAAAAATGTTTGGATTCTTTTACATATGACTGTGTGAAAATTAAGGGGTTAAAAATAAAATGAAATAACTGAGCCTTTTATTTTTCTTCCTAATAGTTTATTGTGTAAAGAGACTTTATTTTCCTACCATACCTTATTATTCAATACCTTCCATTTCTTTGTACGCTTAGGAAAAGTGATGTATGTTCATAGATCTTAATTTATTGATTTGTATCAAACAGCTGCTTGTATCAGTGGTCAGGCCTGCTGAGCTACAAAGTACAAACATCAAAATTTCTAAACTCTAATCCAGTAGGTAGGTCGTCTGCCTCCATAATTTTTAGAGAACCATTTTGCCCTACCAGGACACATCTGCAATGTTTGGAGTTTTATTATTTACATTTGTAACTCACAGAAGTTCTTACATAAGGAGAAGTTCTTACAAAGCTCCTCAAGGTTTGTGAAAGTTTTTTTTATTATATCTGGAAAAGGTTTATTTGGTTTATTGTATCTTCTGTTATCTCCTTTTCAATAAAATGGTCTGCTGAATTATGTAGAAAGTTACTCTTTATAATATTCATGCTTTACTCTGTATCAAAGCTTTGAGAGAGCAGAGGCTATGGACATCAGGGTTATGGGGGACAGGTTGGCTGGAGATTGGCGGGGAAAGTAAGGGAGGGGTTTGGGCCAAGTCACAAGTCCCATTCTGTGCTTGCTCTCTAAAATTTCACATGGGTAAATTCTGGCTGGAATGAAAATAAGGGCCACCTTGACAGGTAAATGAAAGTGTGAGGTCTCAGAAGGGAAGATAGAGACTAGGCAGACAATGTCTGTTGCCAGCAGCCATGCCCAGGCTCTCTTGTCCCTAGAAAAGTGTTTAGACCAGGCCTGTGGAAGTCATTTTCATTATATACTTTCCTGTTACCTCACTCACTGCAGAGCAGCAGTTTGGAATAGTTGCTGTAATTTATACTACTCAGAGGATATTTCATTGTTTGAAAGAGAAAAGAGGATAAAGAATTAACCTGGACTAGACTTACAGGGGGCTCAGCTGTTGCTGTGGGCAGCCACTTATAAGGCTGGTCCTTAATTACATTACTAATTTCTCCACCCACATTCTACCCATTCTTTTCTCTTTCATGGCAGAAGCTACCAGTACCTTCACACAAATGGTCCTGGTGGGGTTTCTGTCTTCCTGCTCAGAGATGACCTTATTGAGTATGATTTCAGGGGTATTTGAATGGTCCTTTTGCTCTCCTCCAACTGACCTACCTACCAATTAACCAACAAACCAACTCACTGACCGATCTTTTTACCATGGAACAGAGCCCTTTATTCACAGGTGTAAAACCACAGGTGTAGAAGTATAAATGACTATGGTAAAATTCTTTCTTGAATGTTTCTGCTACTACCAGGTTGGTTGAATAAGGCAGGGGAAACAGAGAAGTTAAAGGTGTTTAGGGAAGTTACTGAAACGAGAGGGCGATGGTCATTTTACATGTATATTCCCAATTTTGGTTAGGGCTAGACTATTAAATATCTCTCATGGATCAGAACTATGCTATTTTTAGAATGAATTCTTTTGAATGGTGAATGAGTAACACACATGTGACTAAAGACTCCAAAAAATTCCCAAATTCTTTGTTTTAGGTCTGGGAACCTCCCCATACTTTCTCTCCTTAGGCCATTGCTACTTATATTGATTGCAGGGCCCTTTCTCAGTTCCCCATTATATAGACTCACAGTCTGATGAGATGTGGCTATTTTCCATGCTCTGGTCCTAAGAAAGAGGGTTGTACTGAGAACTTAGGTATTTATTTTCTTTAGCTTGTGATGGTTTAGCAACTGCTATGCTGAGACACCTCTACCACACTGGATTCAGTTATTCTCCATTTCTAGATACTTTTACTTTCTTGATAACTCACTATTGTGTGTGTATGTGTGTGCAGAGAAGTGTTTTTAAAACAGTTTCATTCAAGAGCTATTCCTTAGTCCCCTACTATGGGTAAGACACTTTCCCAGGCATTACAGGGATTTGGAGTGAGGCATAGACTGGCTTTGAGTTAATATATTTACATTTTTTCTTTTTTGAGAGAGAGAGAGAGAATGAGCAAACAGGGGAGGGGCAGAGAAAGAGAGAGAATCCATGCTGACAGCGTGGAGCCCATTATGGGGCTCTCCCATGAACTGCAAGATCATGACCTGAGTGAAAACCAAGAGTTGGTTGCTTAAATGACTGAGCCACCCAGGCATCCCTTGAGTAAATATTAAAGTGGCATGAGGCAATGGGGTTAGGAATGGTGAAGAAATAGAAGATAGCATTTTAAAACATTTGCTGTGAGTGTTAAAAAGAAAGGAAGATCCCATCTGTTAGGGAAAGTATCCTGATTTGCTCAGGTCTGCTGGTTTTGTTTTGTTTTCTCTTTTTCCTTCTTTGGTGAAGCTTAGGATCAATGTATAAAAAGTGAAAAATTAATAAAGGAAATATTTTAAGGCACCTGCTCCTAGGAACAAAGCATGTATGAGTGGAACAGTTACTGGCTCTTTAAAGGACTTGCCCTTGACTTAGAAGATAACTTTTTAAAAAATTAAGTGAATGGGGTTGGCACCACTACTTAGCTGATTCTTAATTATTCAGGAATTCATTATCTAGTTGGAGAATTATCTAAGTTGCCCTATTTTTCTCCTCCTTTTATTTTTGCCTCTCATCTGGTCTTTATGTCCTTTTTATGTGTTAATCCCTCCATGGCTGGTAGGAAGAAAAATAAAAAAGATCAATTGCAAATCTTTAGACAGATTGGTTAGGGAAAGGCTCTGATGTTTGGACAAAATGAGGATAATTGGTAAATTGTCTATTTGTACTGGTTCATCGTCATCAGGGTAATGACTGATGGAAACCAAAGAAGCTGGGCCTGCTGAACGACTTAAAATCAAGGTGTAGGAGGAAGGTTCTTGATGTTCATAGCTTTTCCTTATTTTAATTTTTTTTTAACATTTATTCATTTTTGAGAGACAGAAAGAGACAGAGTGTGAGTGGGGGAGGGGCAGAGAGAGAGAGGGAGACACAGAATCCGAAGCAGGCTCCAGGCTCTAAGCTCTGAGCTGTCAGCGGGGCTTGAACCCATGGACTATGAGATCATGACCTGAGCCAAAGTCAGATGCTCAACCGACTGAGCTATGCAGCCACCCCGGTTTTTCCTTATTTTACACATTGTCCCAATATCCTGCATTATATAATGATTTTGTAAAGTCTTTATACTTTTTTTTTTTTTTTGAGTAAGTGCAGTATTTAAATTTCACAGCCTAAAATAAACTTCCTGGAAGAGTAAGCTGGGTTAAAATGGTTATAGCTGCAAGGATACATGCTGTGATATGCTTCCAGAAATCTGTAAGACAACTATGAAAGTATTTTTGCTCTAATGCATCTTAGCCAATTAGAGTTTACGGCAGCTGTCATTCAATATTAGTGGCCTATAGTTAAAAGATGAATACTTTAAAATGGATGCATTTATGGTCCCTTCTCTTGTCTCAGAATAAGTGATTTGGCTTGCCAACAAGTGGTTTTTGTTAGGGTCCCTTCTAGGATATAAATGGATGGGAAGTGGTCTTCCAAGGGATTTCTTTCTTCAGCTCTTTTAAAAGTAGTGTTAGCAAGGGATAATAAGATAAAATGCTTAATGGATCCCTAAACCCACTTTCACTGAGTTCAGGGACATTTATAAATGTACAGCTGGGGAGTGTTCTTTACAGCCAAGAAGATTACTGTTCATGCTTTTGACTTTGTGAAGGCAGCACATCCACCATACCTCAATGCCTTTCCCATAACCACAACAATCAAATCAGAAGTTTCTTTCTTATATTCAAAAGCACTATTGAGATGATTGATACAATTTGAACGAGTACTTTCAGAGGAGAGAGGCAGAAGTCAAAATTCTGTCTTCTAGGGGCACCTGGGTGGCTCAGACGGTTATGCGTCCAACTCTTGACTTTGGCTCAGGTCAGGATTTCACGGCTAGTGTTCGAGCCCCACTTCAGGCTCTGCTTTGACAGTGGGCACTTGCTTGGGATTCTCTCTCTCTCCCTCTCTTTCCCTCCACCACTCATGTTTTCTCTATCTCAAAATAAATAAAAAAAATTAAAAACATTCTGACTTCGGGATAAAATTTTAGAAATCCCCTTTCTCTCCTTGTCTGAATTCCCTTACTAGCTCCTTTTATAGATTGTGATCACCTAGTACTCCATGATGTTCCCTGCCATATTGGAATCTAAATATTGCAGAGATTTTTTGGATAAAGATATTTTAGAAATAAACTTTAGACAGAATTTTGAAAACATGCATAAACTATACACATTAAAATGAAAGATTAAATGGAAATCAATCAAATGTTTGACATAGGATTAAAGAATTTATTAAAGTCAATTAACCCCAGAAAGAAAAGGCTACAAAACAAAACCAATGGAAATATCAGAAGAATTATGATTTTTCCTTGTGGAGAAAAGATTGACCTGGTGCCTCATACTGTTCCCTAAATATTTAGGATGGTATTTGGATGGCTGTGCTTGTTTTGTGCTTTGTACTTGGGATGGGTTGGGCAATGATCCCAAGGCTAATGATGAAAAGAAAAGTTACTTTCAAATCACCTCTGGAAAAAACTTGTTTGAATTTCAGACTCATCCCTTCAACTCTGATGTGGCAACTCCATGTTTGTGTCTCACAGATACCTCAAGTTTTATATGTTTAAAGTCTTGATCTTCCCCTAGAAATATGCTTCTCTTCTAGTCTGCATGAGTAAATAATGCCTCTATCATCTTATAACATTGGGAGCCATCTTTGATGACTCCCTCTACATTTAGTGCATCATTAATTCACTTTGATTGCACTTCCAAAGTGTATTTCTTCTAAAAAGTTTTTATTTAAATTCCAGTTAGTTAACATACAGTATAATATTAGTTTCAGGTGTACAATACAGTGATTTAACACTTCCATACAACATCTGGTGCTCATCACAACATGTGCACTCCTTGATCTCCATCACCTATTTAACTCATCCCCCCAGAATATACCTTTACTCCACCAACTTCCCAATTGTACCTCCATTGCTAGTGTTAGTCCAAGCCACCAACTCCTGAGCCTGGACTTCTGCAGTAACCTCCTAACTGATTTTATAACTCCCACATTTTTCTATCTCTTTTTTTGATTTAATGAGGTTTTTATTTTTCAAAATGTATAGTTGGTGGGATCTGTTCATGCATCTTCACCAGTAGCTGGGATATCTCCACCATTGGTGTTTCTGGTGTAAATTACTTGAGCTGTGTGCTTTGAAACCAGTTTAGTGAGTCCTTTACTAAGGAGCTCCTGAAGGGCTGCCCTGGCCAGGGAACCTTGAATCATTAGTCTCTGAGAGACCATGGCTGGGGTTATAAGCTTATAGTTGGGAACTTCCTTACAGAGTTTGTCATATGTCACTTTGTCAAACAAGACCAGATTTTTAAGCTTGTCCTGAACTTTGCCTTTGGACCACTTCTTCTTTTTTTGGCCTTGCCCTCAGGTTTGTTAACTGGGTCTTTGTCTTTTTTGTCCGCCTTTCCGGTATCTTTCTTCTTCTTGTCATGCTTGGGTGGCATTGTGAAGCTTGTAGAACAGTGACCACTCCTGCAGCCTCACTGAGATGTCAGACACAAAAAAGCTAACTTCCATGTTTTTTTCTTCTTCAAACTCTTCTCCACACAATGGTTAGAATATGGTACAAGCCATGCCACTGTAATGTGGTATCCCCAAAATAGAGTGTTTCAGCAAAGGTAGACATTGAATTCTCTCTCAAGTAATATTTAATTGAGGTGGGAGTTTTCAGCTAATGGGCTGTTCTACTATTGTCAAAACATCATTTCTATTTTGGGCCCCAGACTTCTACCAGCAGGTAGGAGGGAAAGGGCCAGCGGAACACATACCTTGTCTTTTTAGGGAGACTGCCTGGAAGTTTGGAGAGTTTATAAAACTTCCTGAAGGCCACACAGCTATTTGATGGCAGAGCTGATTGGATCCGAGTTTTGCGTGACTCAGAAGCTGTGAAACTACTCTTAGGGGGAAAGAAAATGTATAGCGGTTGCCTTCTAAATTAACATTGAGCCTGTTAAAATTCATATTTTGAAATAATTATGTAAAGTTTTCAATGATATAGAGTATGGCAGTATGAAGAGTGGAAGGATAAATAGAAATAAGAATATTTGAAAACCGTATCTGTGGAGATAGGAAACAAATATACCACCACCATAAGGAAAAAAATATTCACCTTCCGCTGATGGTGTTAGAAACAGTTGAGAAAGAGAGTTTCTCTTGTGAGAGTTCTTAAATGCAAGGAGCAAAGCCCTCAATAAAATGAAAACCTTAATTTTCTATTCCTATCTCGGTTGCATTTACTAAATAGCTTTAATAGGAAGGTGTTACAAAGTGTAAACAGCTGCTCTCTCAAGCTAACATCAAGTGGAGAACAGGTGAAGTCAGACTTCAGGATACCTAAAGTCATGGCATTAGCCCTGGATGCTGATCCCTGGCTACACCCATGCCTGTGAGATCAGAATTCTGAGGATGGGCCCTGTTTTAGTTTGCTAAGATTGCCAGAACAAAGCATTACTGTGTAAGTGGCTCATGATTATTTATTTTCTACAATTTATTTTCTCATGATTCTGGAGGCTAAAAGTCAGAGATCAAGGTGTCTGAGGGTTAGTTGCTTTTGAGGACTCTCCTCTGGGCTTGTAGACAGTATTCTTTTCCTCCCTGTTCCTTCGAATGGTTTTCCCTCTGTACTGGTCTATATCCTAATCTCTCCTCACTTTCTTCCCTATTCTTATAAGGATTAGGGGCCCACCCTCATGGCCTCATTTCACCTCTTTAAACAACTCATCTCCAAGTACATTCACATTCTGAGGATCTAGGTGTGGGACTTCAACATATGAATTTTGGAGGGACACAATTCAGCTCATAACAGGACCAAAGAACCACTGTTTTTAACTCCTGCCCCAAGTTGTTCCAATGTGCAGCCAAATTTGAGAGTCCACACCCTATGTAGGATTCTCAAACCTGGCTCCATTAGAATCACCCACGTAGCTTTAAAAAAGTAAAAAAACAAAACAAAACGAAACACCAGTACTTAGGCATCACCCTCAGAGGACTGATTTGATCTGTGTGGGCTGGGGTATTGTTAGTTTCTAAAAGGTCCCTGGTGACTTAAATATGTAGCCAGGTTTGAACACCGCTGTCCTAATGTACGTGTTTCTTAACTGTGTAAATAAAAGCATATCTTTCTTTATTTTTTCCTTTGGAAATTCATAAGAAACAGTTTCTTTTTGTGAAAGATGTATGTTCAACATAGTATTCATGTCTAAAAAAAGAGCTAAATATTTCTAAGGTGCTATAGTTTCAAATGTCAAGCATTGATTTTATAATATACTTTTACATTAGACTTACTGTTTTTTTTTTTTTATGCTTAATGAACACAAATCAAAGCAACTTGGGTATGTCACTCAGAAAGCCAATGAAGTTAGGTAACTGACACTTTAATGATTAAGATGACTAAAATGTCATAACTTTTATCACGGAATTTTTTTTAATGTAGCTTTTTTGTGCTTTATTCTTTTTTAGATCACAGAATTTCCCTTCCAGCAAATGCAATGTTTACAAAAATTTATTATTGAAATATAGTTGACATACAGTATTATATTAGTTGCAGGTGTACAACATCGTGATTTGACAATTCTATATGTTGCTCAATGCTCACCACGATAAGTGTTATCACCATCTGTCACCATACAACGTTATTACAATGTTATTGACTATATCCAGGGCTGTACTTTTCATCTCTGTGACTTATTTATTTTATAACTGGAAGTTTGTACCTCTTAATCCCTTTACCTATTTCTAGTGAGGAAATTTCTTGATTAAAGAAGTGATGGTTTTCAGCTTTCAGAAGGAGGCTGGATTTTCCTTTCCAGATGATATCAAAATCTGATAGAAAGTCATTGATTTACTCAGGCCAATTTCTGTGTTTTGAAGTGAAGCCACTTATCTGGCATTTTTCATTAAGGCTTGAAAACAGCTGGCTGCTTCCCAGAATGCAGTACTGTGACAGAGATTATTTTATGAAGTCATGGATCAGCTTCCTTTGTAACTTGCTTTAGTTGATTATGTGTACATTTCTTCATTCTCTGGGCTTAAATGAAGGCTGCACTTGGGTGAGGAAACAGTATTATTGTTTCAATGATAAAAGACCATTTCTATCTTGCTATGTTCCATTGTCTTTCCCATTGCACCTTAATAATATTTTTGGTTTCAGTTTTTCTTCTGAACGTCATTTTTAAATACTATAAATACTGTGCTTTGAATTATGTAGTTTTAGAAACAGTATTTAAGATCATAAAACATCGTTTGAACTATATAAATATACTGTTCCAGGAGTGTAGTTCGTTTTTATTTGTCCTTTCCCTCTTGATTTCTGACAGAGAGATCTGGGAAAGTGAGCTTTTAACGAAAACAAAACAAATTAAGAAAAAAACCCTACTGTTATTACAAATGTACAGTATGTAATCACTTTCTAAAGTTGTGGGGTACCATGTCTATCTGAAACAGAAAGAATTCTAAGGGCTGAGACTAAACTAGACTTAAGTATATCAGTAAGTGTAGACACCTTTTTTTTAAGAGCACTTAAGAGCGTAGCCCTAGAAATTCATTAGCAAAGACTCCCAAACCGAGGAATCAAATAGTATGTTTTTCTTTTACTCAAACTGAGGACTGACCTGGGACACAAGTGCCCACATAGAATGAGGCAATGATTGTCTCAATGAAGGGAGCTACTTTTGGTTGAAAATTGAATAACAAAGAATGAGAAATGAGGTTTTGTGTTTCGGTTTTAATCATTTTTGCCGTGGAACCAGGAGGTGAGATTTGGTCAGCAACTTAATGCTGCTGTAATTCTCAGTTGTTGTGTGGATTATTAGCCCTCACAATTCTACTTTCTCTCTTCCTTTTGCTGACAGAGGAAATAACAAAACCCCATAGATAATGGCTCATGACAAACATTTATACTTTGGCTTCACTTGTGCCTTTTAATACTGTTTTATCTGTATCTTGGGGATCACTATTAAGTGGCTTCCAGACTTAACTACTCATAAAGATCTCTTGGGAAGCCTTTAAAAATTGATCTCCCAGTTTCCTCCTGGACCTGTTGAATCAGAAATACTGAGTATGAGGATGTGGAATCTTTGTTTGACACCCTTCCTGAGTGATTCTTGATATGGCCAACCTTTTCCTTGTCCAGGAATGGTCTCTGGGGACTCATGGTGGTCCAATTTTGGAAGATGACTGTTCTCAATTCCTTCCACTCTTCTAAGTTTCCAGTCCTAACTTCCTCATCAGAAGATGACTGGGTCCTTCCTTTCAGTCAAAAAGTAAGGCCATTCTGGATATATTCCTGATGTTCCCTTTTGTTTCTCTCAGAATCGTGTCTCTGGTTATTGTCTTCCTTTGAATTTCACAGGAAAGAGCTCCTGGTTGAAAAGTAAACTCCACTTTTGTTTTTCAGTTTATTCATTTTCACTTTAAAAAAATTATTTTAGAGAGAGAGTGAGAGCGTGCAAATGGGGGAGAGGGGCAGAATGAGATTGAGAATTCCAAGCATACCCCACACCCAGCGTGGAACCTGAAGTGGGGTTTGACATGGGGCTCGATCCCATGACCCTGGGATCATGATCTGAACTGAAATCAAGTGTGGGATGCTCAACCAATTGAGCCACCCAGGTGCCCCTATCTATTTTCGTCTTTAATTTCCCTTCATACCACATCTGATCCCTCCCTCCCTTTTTTAAATTACATAGTTTCTCTTTGCCTTTGAAGAACACAGATTTTTCCTATCTGGAAAATTTTTGCCCCATAATCCCTGATACAATTGAATTTCTGTCTTTTCCCCACCAAAATTCCAGAAAGACCAATGTAGTTCTCCCTCGCCACTAAGCTTTGGGGCTCTTGTTTCTACCATTCTAAACCTCCCCCTGCCTCCTCAGTAATTTCCTCTAATTATGAAATCAATTTTCTTTTCTGGAAGTTAGATTGGCATTTCAAAGCAGGAAAAAAAAGTATGAGGAGAACTATAAGGAAATTTTTTTTCCATCTTCTTTAGAAAATGAAAGTAGAAATACACAAAGGATACATAACCTATCTATTACAAACATTTGATAAGTAAGTATAGTTGTACCAATAAAAATTCTGGCCTCCCTTAAAAGATAAGATCAGAAGATAAATCTGTCCAAATTTATCCTTGACATATCACAAATTCTTTTGTCTAATGGTTCATAACTAAGGCTTTGATTATAGTACCTCGTGATGGATACTTAGATAGCTTATTGCAAGATGTTTTAAACAGACCTCTCCCAATTTGGAAATTTTTTTGTCTTGTATAATGTAGGCATCTCATTATTACTGGAATATCAGAATAATTGCCACATTCTCTGGAGTTGCCCATAATTTATAAACTATTTTATTTTTCTTTATTTCCTAATTATTTAAGTTAAAAATTATGGTGAAAGTATTACATAAAAATTATTAAGTCAAATAACTTTTATAGTGCATATAACAAAAAAACGATATTCTTTTTTCTCTTACCACCTTGTTTCACTTAATAGAAGAACCATCTCAGTGTTTTTAGCTGTTTATTCTGGCATTTACTTCCCTATTTGAAAATAATATGATTGATTTTCATTGATTAATCATTTTTACTCTCTTCTAGGGTATTTGAGGATTCTTAGTTTTACCTCCTCTTTAAGTTCAAAATCCCACATGAATTACTGTTATTTCCAAGCATCTGAAATGTGATTAACTTCACTAAATAATTTGGTTTATGTAGTAAAGTAAAAAATTTACTTCCTCCTTACATAATTTATTATGTCTAAATTTCTGTATTTTTTTAAAAAAGTTTATTTTGAGAGAGAGAGAGAGAGAGTGAATGAGTGCAGGGGGTGGGGGTGGACAGAGCGACAGAGAGATTCCAAGGAGGCTCTGCGCTGACAGCATGGAATCTGATATGGGGCTTGCACTCACAAACCATGAGATCATGACCTGAGCTGAAATCAAGAGTTGGATGCTTAGCCTACTGAGCTACCCAGACGCTCCTATTATGTCTGAAATTTTAGTTACATCTTTTCCCAGTATCTTCTTATAACTATGTAAGTGCTTTCCACAGTTGAGTGATCTACTGTGTGATTGCATTTCTTTTCTTATTTTTGTTGTTATTTTACCTGGAGTTAATAATTGCCTCATTTTTTTCCCTTTAATTTTTCTGGAATGCTATGTCTTCCAACACCCTCTAACAGTTCTGCAAAATATCTCTCAGTACAGTGTTCTATATGCTCAAGCAGCCAGATAATTTACCAACTCCTTTTTTTCCTGCTTCTTGGAGGCCCTCTGCCTCCTGCCCCAGTGTGCACTGTGTTCACGGGTCTGAGGCACAGCTATCATTCTGGGATTGCCCACTGTGTCTCTCTATGTTTCCTAAATCCACATTGTCTTTCTTCTTATATATTTTTTTGTGTTTGGAAAGGCGTATCCTTTAGTCACCTCTTGAAAAAGTGTGTTTGGAAATGAATTTTTGGGCTTTTCATGTCTAAGTGGACTAATTCACTGTAGGATGATCAGACAATTTAGTCAGATCTTTTGTTGAGGGGCCCACCCACTCATAAAATAACATTATACATAAATCTTTTCTCTTGGGTAGTTTAGTATCATCAGAGAAGGATCTTCAGTCACTTGACAAGGGGAATGCAACCTGAATACTAATGTTCTGGAGTTGAAGGAACTCTGTGATCACTGTACAGATTTTCACATATTAGATCTATTTCAGCATTGTACCTTTCACTTGCCCTCTTTTGTGACTGCTGTACCTGAGTCTGAAACCCCACTGTCCATTTTCTCTGGAAAATAAACTTCGGATTTCTAGTGGGTGCTGAATTTGCAAGCGGTGGTATGCTGGTAGATGTTTAACAACTAGCTCTCTGAAAAAAATCAAAACAGAACAAAACACGGATTTATTGAATTTGCCAGCTTCTCGCAAATGCTCAAACTATAGTTGATTTCAAGCTACCAATGTGAGGTCACTGCAGAGTTCACTCTTGCAAGCTGGTACGAGCCAGCTGCAGCCCACCAGTGATTGAGAGTTTAAAAATCCCTTCATTTTAGCAACTGCCGTTACTTTCATCTTCCAAAGTACCCAGCATCTCCATTTCGTAAGCATTTCCAGGGGCAAATTGGCTTGCTTCTTGTAGTCATTGGCTTGACTTTTCTCCTCTCTGCTAAAATGTTTCCTCCATCTGCTTTCCATCTTCAAATGTTGGACTATAGTCACCTCTTCATTTCACTAAAGTTGGAGTTTGTGTTTTTGTTTCCTGTCATCTTTGTGGTTTTAGAATTTTGAGACCAGAAGGGAGCAAAAATGCCTTTACTTTGCCATCAGGAAACCAAAAGTTCTACTCATTTTTCTAAATAAAAACTAGAGTTACAAAATGACACCTGTTGTTGTTAATAGTATTTTTAATTATCTGGTCTAAATCTTTAAGAACCTAATTCATAATATAAGTTGCTGAGAAGTAATTTTTTACTTTGCTACATAGAGCAAATTATTTAGTGCAGCTCTGTAGTACATACATTTCAGATCAGGGCATGCTTGAAGTTAAGCAATTTGTGGTGGGATTTTGAACTTAAAAGATGTGAAGGAATGTGGGTTAGTGGAGAGAGAGATCAAGTGTTGAGTTAGTTACCTTGTGTTGGACTGTCATAGGTCCTTTATCAGATATTATAGCCAAAGGCAATATTGAGCTCTGAGGAAGGTAATTTTTGGGAGAGGTTGGGTAAGGGTGGGGATGGGGGCATGTTTATTCAATTTCCAGGTTAGAAATACAGAATTAGAAATATACAATATCCTAATAAAATGTGTATACCTTTTAGATGTTAATAGCAAAACCATCCTGTTAGTTTTTTTTTTTTTTCTCTATTTTATGGTCAGCAGTGATCTGTGAGCCAGAATAACGTAGGGGTAAAGCATAGAATCCTCTGTGTTTCTGTCTCAGAGTGTGACTCTGCCAATTGCTAGTCATGGGATTTGAGCAAGTTTCTTTATCTCTTAGTGCCTCAGAATTCTCATCTATAAAATTAAGATCAGAATAGAAACTCCTCTTAGGCTTGTTTTGAGGTTTAAGTAAGTTTACATTAAGGCAGTTATAATGTATGAAGCATAGTAAGTGCTTGATAAATGATAGTTATAATTAATGTTACTGTTGCTCCTGGGACTAGTTGGCATTGGTTAATACCTGTCTACTTGCTTATTAAAATAAACATTAATATGCATTAATGTCACATTAAAGTCATAATGCACACACATTTCATTGGAATGTTCTTTTGTAACTTCATCACCCTTCCAATAATTTAGCAGACATAAATGCAGCACCAACTATGTATAATTTTACTGGGCTAAATGCTGAGGTTATAAAGTTTCCTAAATGGACTTGTTATTTGGACAAAAATTAATATTAGAACCTTTCCTCATTCTTCACAGCAAAATACACTCCAGGTGGATCAAATAGTTAAACCTAAAAAAAAAAATAGAGCAATAGAAGTACTGATGGGAGATATGACTGAGTATTTTAATATATTTGGAGTAGAAGAAGCTTTTCTATTTACTGACATAAAATCAGAAACATTAACACTAAAGATGGGTACATTTTACAAAATAAAAATTTAAGTTCTGACTGAGGGAGGAATCACCAAAACAAAGTCAAGAGTGAAATGCAAACTGGGAAAAATAATGACAGCACATATGATAGATAGGAGTAAATTTAATTGCCAATTAACTGGAAAATGGCAGACAGCCTAAAAGAAAACTACAAGAACAGGCCACTCACAGAAAAAGATGTTACAAATGTAAAGATACGCAAAATAAAGATATGCAAGGTTGTTCACTAAAATTTAAAGAAATTTAAATCAAACAAAAGATATTTTTCATTTATTGGGAATAGTGGTGTGGGTAGAGTGGGAGGAGACATATACACAAACATAAAACCACCATTTCCAGAGTTCTGAGTCAAGAGAGAATATCCTTTGGGTGGTGAGATTATTTTGGCTTCTGACTTGAGTGCCCAGCCCCCTCCTTACCTCTTTCAATATACCTTCTTGAGTGCTCATTTCTTCCAGTTTTGTTTCCTTGGAAAAATGAGTTGGCAGATTACCTGAGGTTTAACGAGGCCTTCCAGCTGTGCATTAGTCATAGGTAGCGATTACTTCACACTCCTATGAGCCAAGCATGTTCAACATTTTAAAAAAACCTCCCTTCTGAAGAGCTAGAGTTGGTTGATGTGTGGCCATGTGGTTTGATTTTGATATTGTTTTCTGAGACCTTCTGCTGTAGATCCCTATATACATTGTCCTCAGAGGCACTGTTTCTAGAGAAAAACAAACCTTAGAGCTTCTAGGGGAGAAAGGGACTAGATTGGTTTGTTTGTGGGTTCATTTATTCAGTAAATATTTGTTGAGTACTTAGTATATGTCAGATAGTATTCTAATCATTGGGCATGTAAGAGTGAACGTAAGTTTTCATGGAGCTTATTTTTAGAACGGGACAGTTTAAAAAGTTAAATAAAAATTTCAGATGGCTGTTGTGAAGAAGGTAAAGTCAGGTAAATAAAGAGTAGAAGGATGTAGATGGTCAGATAAATATATTCATATGTACATGTATTATGCACACACTATAATAGTGCTTCTCAAACTTTACTGTATATCAGAATCAACTGTAGGGCTTATTTATTATTATTATTTATTATTTATTTTTAATTTATTTAACAAAGAGAGAGCACAAGTGGAGAGAGAGAGAGAGAGAGAGAAAGAGAGAGAGAGAGAGTGAGAGGGAGAGAGAATTCTAAGCAGGCTCCACACTCAGCGTATGGCCTGATTGTGGGGCTTGATCCCACAACCCCGAGATCATGATCTGTGCTGAAATCAAGAGGTGGACCTCAGTCAACTGAGCCACCCAGGCGCCATACCTGTGGGACTTATTAAAACATTAAGATTGTTGTGCTCTTTCCTTCAGAGGTTTTGATTTCATAGGGGCCTGATATGGGACCTGGGAATTTACACTTTAAAAAAATTGTGAAGTGTTGCTGCTATAGAGACTATACCTTGAGAGCCACTGGTGTAGGTTATTTGGTGGTCCCAGAAAGCCTCCAAAGAGGTGATATATTTGGGCAGAGACCTGAATGATGGGAAGGAACCAGTGAGATGAAGATGGTCAGTGGTGGGGGGTAGAGGGTGGGAATGAAGAGCTTTCCAGATGAAGCAGACAAACTGTGGTTTGAAGAAAGCCGAGAGACTAGTGAGGCTGCAGGGTAATGAATGGAGGGGATGGAGGCAAGAGATGGAATCAGAGAGGGCAGACCGTGGAGAGCAAGGCTGAGAATGATAGATTTAGACCCTTTGTAACTGTATAAAATTAAGATTTTATTTCAAGTATGATGGAAAGCCATGGAGAAGTAGAGGACATAACTAGGTTTATTTTTTAGTGCTAGAATGGATTTTGTAAGAGGTTAAAAGTTAATGAGGAGACCAGTTAGAAAGTGTTATGATTATCCAGGATAAAAGTGATATTGGCTTTGTTTAGGCTATAGTGGTGGGGATGGTGAAAAATGGGATACAGATGGTGGATGGGATTTCAGGTAAAACAAAAGGGACTTGCTGGTGGATTGGATAATGAGAAGTGAGAAAGAGGGAGCAGGCTCAACTATGATTCCAATGTCACCTTTCAACTAGTGAAAGGTGACACCAGTAACTCTGAACATTGGAGTAGAAACAGATTTGGGGAGAAATAAAAAAGCTTTTATTTATTTATATTTTTTTAACTCAAAGATGCCTTTAAGAATGGTGAAGAACCAGATATTTTTAGGGAAAGAGAGTGGGAATGAGGGTGAACCCATGCCTTGCTCCTTTGACAGGTCTCTTGTGATAGCTGACTAGGACAGGATTATTGTTCATGTGGATGTCACATACATCTTGGAAGCTGTAACTTCTGTAATGTGTGGCTTTTTAAATGGGTGAATAGAATCATGGCAGGAGCTTTCTAGAAAACTGTAAGCTTGAGCTGGTGGGCGCATGGTAGGCACTCAATAAACATTTAAAAAAAATTTTTTTAATGTTTTTATTTTTATTTTTGAGACAGAGAGAGACAGAGCAGGGGAGGGGCAGAGAGAGGGGGAGACACAGAATCCGAAGCAGGCTCCAGGCTCTGAGCTGTCAGCACAGAGCCTGATGCGGGGCTTGAACTCATGGAGTGTGAGATCATGACCCGAGCTGAGCCACCCAGGCGCCCCAATAAACATTTGTTAAATTAATGAATGAATGAGTGAACTGGGAACTTTTATATATCAAGCCTATTTATCATTCTGATGGGTGATATGTCTTCAGATTTCATTATGTAGGGAATATCAAATATCCACTGGTAAAGATTATGTCTCAATTAGATTATCATAAAGTATTTAACTGGTCAGATGAATCCAAATGGGTAGAGGGTTTTTGGTGTAATCAGTGTTGTGTTTCTTGTGATACCTAAGGCAAAGAGACAGTAAGTTGGTCTAAGACCTGTCTGGATTTCTAGTTCCATGTCTGTTTATCTTTTTGCTTTTTCTCATGAGCCAGTGCCATCTATGGTTTTAGCAGAATCAGACCAGATTTGGAACCTGGCTTCACAGAAAGATCTCCTGTTTCTCTGTAGGCCAATATGAAGAGAGGTTTCAGGGCAAGAACTCCTGTAAACCAGCTTGGTGCAGTGTGTAATATGGGATCATAGGGGACTTAACTGAGATTTCAGAGATGATCAATATCTGCCTATAAGTGCCTTTTCTGATGAACCAAAAGTCAGAATTTGTTTCTGAAAAGGAGAGTCAGTTGCCATAGGTAGAGAAATCAGAGAAGAGGTTGAGAATGGTTGTCAGACTGTATTCAGATGCCCAAACTTGTGAATGAGCAGATGGCCCCTAAATCATGGAGTGGATAGCTTTCCAAACTCATTTCTCCTTACTAGCTCCATTAGGGACCAATGATTCCACTTTAGTCTTGTGAAATGGGAATTGCAAGTTAAATCCAGTGGTGCCTGGGTGGCTGTCAATTAAGGGTCTGACTTCAGCTCAAGCCATGATCTCATGGTTCGTGGGTTCAAGCCCTGTGTTGGGCTCTGTGCTGACAGCTCAGAGACTGGATCGTGCTTCAGATTCTGTGCCTCTGTCTCTCTCTGCCCCTGCCCCATGCACACTCTTTCTCAAAAATAAACATTATAAAAAATAAAAGAAGTTAAATCCATATCTTAACTATCATCCAAGTTCTTCTGAAGGGAGGAAAACTGTAATAATAGCCTGATGATTCACTTAGGGACATAATTGAAGCTGGAGAACATGTTGGAGGCTAGACCCAAGGTCACAGAGGAGAAAGGGTAAGTTGACATCCTGCTATAAGGAAGGGAGTTTATTGCACTCTTTCCAAGCAGGTAAATAGAAAAAGAGAGGAGAGAGAAGTTGCAGATGCTGCAAAGCTAGGTGAAGGGACCTGTGGAAATAGTCCAGTGGTAGGATGGCCAAAAGATAATTTAAGAAGAGATGCTCAGTGTTCAATTTGAAATAGTTTGCTTTGCTCTCATGTAAACTCCTTTTACGTCTCCCTTTAAATAATTGACAAAGTCTCTAATATTCATGGAAGCTTAATGTGAGTGGGGTATTGGGTGGGGAACTCAAGGAAGCTTGAGTTTGGCATTGGGTCTAATGGTGGAGGGAAGACAGGATGTAGGAGTTGAATTGACCTCAAGAATGCAAGTTCTGTGCCATCTGCATCCTCTACACACCTAAGGAATCCTCAGTAATTTGGGGCAGGACTTTGGTGAGAGACCCAAACCCCAGGTGACTCTTGAGTTGTAAAATTTTGGATAGCAAAGATGATTTCTCTTGAAAAATTTAGAATTTTTGCTCTTTTAAAGTGATTTGGACCCCATAGCTCTTCTTCATCTTTACTAGATGGTTCATTAACCCATGTTCCTGACTCATGGTTTTTTTCACTATCTGCTTCTCTAACTAGTGCAGTCTCTTTTGTCTGATCTACCTTTGTTTTGGATCTGGCTCTTTCCCTCACTCTTATGGCCTTGTGGGAAATGAATTATTCACTTCTGTACCTGGGTAAGGGACTGTTGTGCCCTGCCTAGCACCTGAACCCGGAAGACCTCTGATCACCCAGGAAGGAAGAGCAGACATGACTAATATTCTGGAAATTGTTTTCCTAAGTGTGAGCATGGGTAGACATTTGTTTTTCAAAAGTCATGTATGCCATGATCACATGGATTTAAATAGGTAAGGCTTTATGGCACTTTAAATGATATTAAGAGATCATTTCACTTAAGAGAGAAAGAAGGCAATAAAAGATTCATTATTAGCCATATTGTAAATCCTAGAGCCAATGCCTTGAAAATACTTTGTATACTGCTAACATCAAAGTCAGCACATATGCTTTTGGAGGAAATAATTAAAAATACTAATATAAGATAGTTTAAAAAATATTTTAATACTTCTACTAAGTCTATTTTGCTACTTCAGAATTTGCTAAATAGAAGCAAGCAGAATTTTAAGCTAGGAATGTGGTTTATGTGTGGATACTGACCTTTTGACTTCATTCTAACAGTTGCTTAATATTCTCCTCTAATGAAATTGTTTCCAGTAATAAAATTGCATTGCAAAAACTTCTTAGGTTATCCAAGGCCAAAATTAGACACCTAGAATAACAAGAAAATAATTCTTGCCTGAGGACTGCTCTAGACAAGAGAAGCATGGTTGTGAAATCATTGTAAATGCATTTCTTCCTGTAGAATTTGCTAGGAAGGAGGTTCATTATGTTTCAGCTAAGAGTCTGTAAGTGGGAATGGTGGAAACAGTGGGCTGAGAAGATCAGGGATACAATAAGTTACTTGACTTGAACGGCTATACAATTCATGGTCCGTGGTTAAGTTTGGTGAAGGTTTAGTAACAAAATGACAAACATATGTTTTCATACCATGCTGACTGTTGAAAAAAATTGCCTATAAATACCTGTAGTGGTCTGCCCTTGTTGTCTATCCAACACCATCCTCAGTCTTTCTTTTGGGAACAGCACCTTCTTACCTTTGGAAATGACTCCAGCTTCATTCTAAAAGTGTTCCTTTGGGTTGGGGAATTTATAAAGTGTGAAACCAAGGAGATTCTGATGGCCAGGTTTGCTGCCCAAAGGAGGAAAGCAGTCTACAGTGAAAGGGTCAGTTTGCAGTTCTTGCAGTCTGAGTGTTCAGTCCCTTAATAACGAAGGACACTTTAGTGTGCTTCCTGTATATTTTTACTTTGCTTAAACTGATCTAAACTTTGTTTCTGTTACTTAGCAAAAAGAATCCTGATGAACACATAGACGCTATAGGTAGGAAAGATGCTTTATTAAAGGCTGGAAGGCTGGCACCAAAGTAACTCTGAGGTTTATAACTCTCTGAATTAATTGGTTGTTGGACATGACTGAGGAACATAGACTTGGTTGGTAGAAGTTCCATTGATTAAGTGATGGATTATTTTCTGATAAATATTTAATGGTCCACAAGACCAGTCAAGGGACCTAAAGACTAATCAGTCCCTTTTGGTTGAACAGTTGTCCAAACTCATTTTGTTTGTGTGATGAGTGTTCATGATTTACTGGGACTGATAGGACCCTATCACTGTGTCCCCTACTTGAGCAAATAGGTCCTTTCTGAAGCCCGAGTCAGGACAGCTTTGGAATATACACTTGACAATATGGTCAAGTAGTGAAAGTTGATGCCCTGTCTTAAACCTTCCCAGTTCTTTTTTTTTTCTTTTTATTTTTTTTAAACATTTATTCACTTTTGAGAGACAAAGAGAGACAGAGCATGAGTAGGGGAGGGGCAGAGAGAAAGGGAGACACAGAATCCAAAGCAGGCTCCAGGCTCTGAGCTGTCAGCACAAAGCCTGATGTGGGGCTCGAACTCATGGACTGTGAGATCATGACCTGAGTTGAAGTCAGATGCTTAACCGACTGAGCCACCCAGGCCCCCTAAACCTTCCTAGTTCTAAGTCCATACCCTCTTGCTCATCGGCCAAAGAATTTAATAAACTATTCTCTGTTGAAGTGAAATTCATTGATAAAGGCTTATTTTGTTTCCCTTTCCAGTTAGTACTTACCTTTAAATGCACCGGAGCAAGCTAGTTGTGGATTTAATGTATTATGGTAAGAAGAGGGGAGAAATGACATTTTTGTGGAAGCACCACCCAGTTACCAGTAGGAGAAGCCATTACATTTATTAATGCTGGAATTCTTCCTAGCAGTGAGTCTCCATAGAGCATAACCACTCTTTGTAAATAGTATTTTATACCATCTATTCTGATGTGAATCCTACATTATTGCTTTTATGTGAATGAATCATACTTCCACATAGTACAATAATATGTACCATTTGTAGAGAGCTGCCATGTGCTAGATACTGCTGGTGCTTTCACACACTGTATCTCATTGAATTCATCTTCAGAACAATGTTATTTTACAGGAGAGAAAAACTAAGCACAGAGAAGTTAAGCAGCTTGGCTAAAGTCATAAGTCTAATGAGAGGGCATAACTCAGAAGACACACACCAATGTTGCATTTTTTAAATTGGACTCCTTGCCTGTATGAGTTACCTCCTTACCTGCCTTTCTTAGGTGGGGAGTGGGATGTGGTTGCCATCACAATCTCAAGGGAGAAGAAGGCCTTTGGGCAGCTTGCATGGATCATGATCTAACCCAGCTGTGGAAGAATCTTTTCTCTCTCTCTCTCTTCTTTAAAATTTATTTTATTTTGAGAAAGAGAGGTGTGGAGAGGGGGAGAGAATCCCAAGCAGACTCTGCACTGTCAGCTCATATCCTGACATGGGGTTTGAACTCATGAACTGTGAGATCATGACCTGAGTCAAAATCAGGAGTAGAATGTTTAACTTACTGAGCTACCCAGATGCCCCAAGAATCTTGATATCAAGTAAGGATCACTAAATGTTACACATAGACTGAGTTCAGGTTGATTATCTCCTATTTTTATCAGAGGGTAATTCCTTGGGGTTTTTGGGAAATATTACATGGTACCTTATGGTGATTGAGTTACTGATTGAGAATCTATGGGTCTATTAATAATGTCTTATGATTCTGATTCCTAGAGGTATGTCAGATGTAGTTCATACCTGAAAGTTATAAATGGACTAGATTATACTCTTGCTTAATATGTTAATATATTAATAATTGACATCTCACCAGTAACTCCATTTTAGAGGCATCTGGATTAATGTACTGATATTCTCCTACTAAATTGAATTACGTCTTTAAGGATCAAAATCTTTTCTAAATATTTTATTGTATTTTCGAAGTGTTTTTAATAACACTTTGTATATTCCAGATTTTTAAAAAAAATTTTGTTCTGTTTTTTCTAACTTCCTAAGTAAACACCAGTGCCATTGTAGGGTAAATCTGCATGAATCTTGACTGGTTCACAATCTGGAAATAGTATACAACTCCGTGAGGGGACAAAACTCAAGCTATCTTGCCCTATGTGTATATGGCTGATCTTTTATTTTTCTGCCTTGACTGTGTCCCAGTATGTAACACTGGTGTTGGTACCCCATCATTTGGGTACATGAATAGTTAGAAATAAAGGTGTGTAAGAGAGCTTTGCTATACCAGATGTAGGACCTTAATCCTTACTTTTCTAGACCTTAGAATGAGGTGACTGAGAGAAATTATCTGCAGGTTTCATTCCAACTTAAAAGCTGGAATTTTCTAATGCTGGAGAATTAGAGATTTGTTTTCTGGTGTCTGACCACAAAGCCTTTTGGAGGTAGAATAAAACACCACAAATTATGTTGTTCACTGTGTTGGGATAGAAGTTGAAGGCAGGAAGGCGTGCAGAGAGCCTTGATTTAGTTTCTCAGATGGCTTGCCCCCTGTTTCCTTCAAAATGATGGGCAGAGATTTTAATGTTTATCATGTTTTGACAATCTGTGATTTCTTTTATAAGCAATCATCATAGTGGATGTCAAGAACTATGTGGTAATTGACAATTATTCTGTGGTATCACGTAATATGTGTGCATCTGGGAATAAAGGTTTTAGAGAATTTTTTGGCTAAAGTATGGTTACACTCAGAAAGGAGGAGCTTTGTAAGTGAGAGCAGCTCCAGACTTCTATGAATTTCATGTTTAAGTTCATTAATGGCAGGGACTGTTTTTGGTATTCTGCAATGTGCACTATTCCTTTGTCTTTCTATATGCCAATTATGGGAGAAGGTGATAGTGGTGATTTATTTTAATTTAGATGCCAAAGAGTATTGAAATAACTTTTTTCTTTGAGAAGAAACATTTCAGAAATATTTTAAGAATTTGAGAATGGTGGGGCGCCTAGGTGGCTCAGTCAGTTAAGCATCTGACTCTTGGTTTTGGCTCAGGTCGTGATCTCACAGCTTTGTGGGTTCGAGTCTTGCATTGGGTTCTGTGCTGACAGTGTGGAGCCTGCTTGAGATTCTTTCTCTCTCTCTCTCTTGAGAGAGTGGGGTCCCTCCCCCACTCATGCTGTCTCTGTCTCTCTCAAAATAAATAAATAAACGTAAAAAAAGAATTTAAGAATGCTATGTCAAGAATTACTATACTGAAATTGGGAATAGTTACTAATTATAATGGGAATATATATACAAACACACCCACACTCATTTTCTAGGTGTATATGCTAATTAATATCAGAACATTCTACATTTTAGGAACAGATACCATTACCACTTCTATTAATCTTTTCCTTCCCATACCTACACCCATTAGCTTAATTAAGGCATTTATCACCACCCTTCTGGATTATTTTAAGAGTCACCTTGCTTTTCTCCTGGCTCTCACTCTTTTCTAAATACCACTCTGTACCAGATAGAGCAAATCAGCTACAATCAGATTAAAGCCTTAAGTGGCTTCCTACTGTCTAGCAAATAAAATCCAAACACTTGTAGCTTAGCAGTGAAGATCCTTGAAAGCCTGTGGGGAGTCCAACCTTGTTCCCTATAACTCTCCAGCCAGTATTCTATGTCCTAGTGGATTCAACTACTTGCTTTACTTTTTGTTCTTGTGTTTTTTCCTTCACAGTCATTTTCTTGTGCTGCTTCTTTATATATTAGTTTCCTAATAATCTCCTAATAATATAGTCTCTCTTATAATCAAGTCAGGATTGACTGTCCAGGCCTTCTCAAAAACCTACGTCCATTCATTCCTTCTAATTCACTTCCATGAAAGTAATCTTTCTTTCCTTTAACTCTGCTAGAATACTGAAACTCAAACATTATGAATATTCCTTTGTGTTACTGTTGTTTCTTATATACATGTTCTTTATGTTATGTCCTTTGATTATATTCTAACTTTTGGGGGCAGAGACCATGTCTTTTGTTTTTTTCCTTGAACAGTACCTTGTACAGGGTTGGCCATGGTAACTGCTAGTTGAATGAGCCAATGGATGAAGGGTTCTGGTAAAACCCCTTCCCTTGCTGTTTCTTTATTCTTTCTTTGATTTAGAAATCTCTCACTAATGTGAAGTGTGTGTGTTTTGTGTGACACTGGGTACATGTAGATGTGTTAGTCCATCCTTAGGCTGGTAAATTGTGACCACTGGTGTTCTCGTGCTGAATCTAGTGCTTAGATTGCTGATGTCCTCACATATTCTGAGATCATCTCCTTTATAGAGAACAGCCACTTCACTTTTGGCCTATCTGCCTCTGTTCAAATGGGAAACTCTCTCCTGGAGAGCCCTTCCTTCTGATTCAAGCACTAAATGGAAGAATAACATTTTTTATGCCCAAAGCCTTATTTTGCCCACATCCTTATTTCTTTGGACATATTCCCTCTCTTCTAAGTCAAATATTGCAGTAAATGTTGGTTTTCCTTATTTTTATTTTTCACCTTCAATTAATTCCTTAATTGTGCCACATAGGTTCTGCAAAATATTTCCCATATTTTAAGTTGTCCTAAAGCAGATCCACTCTGTTAAAAGACCGTTTTTAATCTTCTCAAATTCAAACACAAAGAGACTCAAATTTCTATCCAGTTCTAAATGATCAAAAAGACTTCCATATTTCTGCCCTCTCTCAATTGTCTCTTGTATGGCTTCCCTTTACTTGTGTGCTAGCTGCTGTATTTGGGTAGGTTCAGTTTATTAGCTGATAACTGCTCTCTGGTTAACAGTTTGGTGGGATAAAAGGTTAAACTACAAGTGAATTGGACTTTTTTGGGGGGAAGCATGGGGATCACTTAAATATTCTGCGAGTCCATATTATTTCTAGCCTGTTGTATGTATATTCTTCTTTAGATATTGCATGAGAATTTGCTGGTGGAGGAATGTTGGATCAAAGCCATTATATTAGTGTGAAAATTTAATTCAAGAAATAATTTATTTTGAATAACTATTATGGAGGCTTTGTGAGCTAGGAGCTAGAGAGGTAAAACATAAATAAAATATAGCATCAACCCTTACAGAAACAGATAAGAGATCAGTGGATCTGAGAAAGACCATACAACTTAAGAAGATTTCTCTGTCTTCACACTACATGGTGCACATACACAGTAGACTCTCTGTTACATGTTATAGTCAAATGTGGTATTCAGGCTAATCTAATGTTTTAATATCCAGAAAGCTACTGTAAATGTTATACGCAAATCACCAAGTTACAAAGCATTTGCATAAAATGAAACGCTCAGCATCTAACCACACCGATCTTTGCTTTAGAAAGTATATCAAGATCTTACAGTGCCACTATGATCATCACTATAAATATTGATTAGCATGATATTGAAATTGTGCCAAAATACCTGTGATGAGAGAGTTTACTAGTAATAACTGCCATTAATTAAATGCTAATTATGTGTAAGTGTTTAGAACCTTTCTTTGTTCAATCCTCACATCATCTGTATAACTGGCCCAAGGTCACTCACATAGTAAGTGGTGGGGTTGGGCCTCACACCCAGGGAATTTGCCTTCAGAATCCATGTTCTTAACCACTAGTCTGTATTGCTTCTTCATTACTTTGGTGTTTTCAAATTTTGGTGTGCATAGGAATAATCTTAAGGAACTTCCAATTCGCCGATTCCTGGAGTCCCATCCTAGAGACCTAGATTCAGTAGATCTGAAGCTAGGCCTGGAAATCTGCATATAAGCAAGCACCTATATGATTCTGTGGTGCTGCAGTTACACTCTGAGAAATATGTGTTGTCTGTACTGTCTCAGGATTTAGTAATGTATACACAAGCACATAGGCATATCTGTAATGTCTTCTCTCACTGCACCAGGATTACAACTCCAGTACCGTATACTGGAACATATTCTAGCCAGAGTTAGAATAATTATTTCCCCTGCCTGTCCTGAAACTAGTTATGTGACTTTGGCCAAAGTCATATATATATATATATATATATATATATATATATATATATATCTTATATGAGATTTATTATAAAGAATTGGTTTATGGATTATGGAGGCTGGTGAGCCCATAGTGTGGGCCAGCAGGTTTGGGACCCAGGAATGCTGATGGTACAGATAAAATCCAAAAGCAATCTTCTGGAGAGTTCTCCAGAAATGTTCTGGAGTCTTCTGGCTCAGGGAGGCCACTCTTTTTGTTCATTTCAGGTCCTCAAGTGATTGCACATTATGGAGGGCAACCTGCTTTACCAGAAATTCACTGATTGATTGATTTCTTTTTTTCTTTTCATTTTTTTTTGAGGGGGGGGAGAGAACGCATGAGCGAGGGAGAGGGACAGAGGGAAAGAGAAAAAATCTCAAGCAGGCTCCATGCTCAGTGCAGAGTCCAACACAGGGCTCTATCCCTGACCCTGGGACCATGACCTGAGCTGAAATCAAGACTCTGATACTCAATTGGCTGAACCACCCAGATGCTCCCCAAACTCAGTGATTTAAATGTTAATCTCATCCCAAAACATGGTCCAAGAGGCCACATAAAATTAACCATCATATTACCCAATTTCTCTGGGTTCCATAGGTAAAATCCCTTTGATAAAATCATCAGGGAACTGAACCAAGTGATCATAACTATATAAAAGTGTCTCTAAATGAGTGACCAGTGGGACACACCCTGGCAGCTGATGCCTTTAGTTTGGCTCAAAGTTGTCTTATCGAATATTTTTAAAAATTTTAATTACTGGTAGTTTCTAACAAATTTCACATGAAAATCTGTATTTCTGGTTGCTTCAAAAAAATCAATGATTTTGCAACATTGCATGGCCACAGTGTAGCTGAGTCACAGATGTCACCTGTAGGGGGATTTTGCTACCTCCTTGTATCTCCCTCTCTGTATCTCACTCTCTCAGTCCACGGATTTAATTTCTGTGAGCTGCTGAGCCCCTATAGGGATTTGAGGTTTTGACCATTGCCTTCCTAGCTACTAAACATTTCTTGCAGCTCCACCTCCCTGATTAAATATGACAAAGGGAGAAGTTGGATTTCTGAAACACATGAAAGCTTATGCCAGGAAATCACTATTTCTTCATCGTGTGCAGTATGGTTTATCACCTCTCCCAGGGTTACCTTCTCTGGGCTCCACAGATCACTAACTTCTTTTGAATTAACAAAAGGGATGCTTTTATATTTTTGTATACTTTCTTGGTAGGAGATGTTAGAAACTATGAAGTGGGTTCTTCAGTCACTGAATGGCACCAACCAGATTAAAAAGACAGAGGAACATTGATATAAAAAGAGAACCTGCTACTTTTGTACAGAGTTGAAATAGTTCAGGAAGCAGTTTCAAATGTGTAGGTTATCTTTCCTATAGGAAAGATACTGGCTTTATAGGAAAAAGAATGGGCAGTTGTTTAATAGTGAGATTTCAAAGGTATAATAGCTTCATAACTTCCCCAGTTGCTCTCTGAATGCTGAAATTACTTCAACCAGGACAAAGTCTTTTATTTCATAATGGTAGAAAAAGCAGAAACCTTTGAGAATAGCAACACAGGGCCTAAGGAACAAAGTGGTGATATTAGATCCATATTGCAAATACATTTTGATAGGGGACTAGGGAAAAGATGAAACCCAGGGGCCTTGTAGGTCTGAAAATAGTTGAGGGAAAAAGAGTACAGTAAAGAATTTACTCTACTGATTGTTTAGTCTTTTTCTCCCCCCCACATAAACATGCCTGTGGCCACTTTTTTTTCTGACAAAATATGTATAAATTGCCTTTAAGACTTTGAAAATTAATTCCATCAGGCATATGGTTTGCAAACATGCTCTCCTTTTCTGTGTTTAAAAAAATATATTTCAGATGTATAGCATTATTATTATGGCTTCTCTAGAAGTCATCCTTCATAAAAGTAATTCAGGAATGTTAGAATCTTTGTCAGTTTCTTGGCAAACAGTATTCGATTCTATATTCATACTCCATAGGACACACAATTTTAGAGGTATTCTGGAATGTTTCCAAATTTTATTTTGGAACTCAGCACTTCATTATCTTTATTAATTCTAATCAATAATAGTTTATAATAGTCCTGAATGTGTTAGCTGTAAATCGCTACTTTATTCCATTCAGCGAGAATGTTCTTGCTCTTCTTTTTCCCAGAGTATATATTTGAATGTTGACTTTTGTGTGCCAGGTTTTTTTTCTGATACTTGGATTCCTGTGGATAATTTGTAAGAAGATCATCCAGAGAGAGAATGCCTAGGTTTTAATGTCTAATGTTAGATTTTCCACTTGGGAGGCAAATGCTTGCCTCCTGATTTTCCATCTTAAGAATTTCCTATTACTTTTCTTTTTTCTTTCTATTAATTTTGAACATATTAAGGTCATCATTTACTCTAGCCAGTTGCTTATTTTCATCTTGAATTGATTTGTAGTTTTCTTACTTTTAAATCCACCTAGTAGTTTATTTCTAAGTCCCTTTTCCTTAAGTCATAGAAAGAGAAATATTATACTTAGCAAAAGTTTTATGCTTCCTATGCTGTCTTTTGGAGTAATTTTAGAAAATTACTGACTATAGCTCTTAGAAAATTGCTTATTATGCCATTCCCTTGTTTGGCTCAGAGACAAAATAAGCTTAGGTCCTAGGGCCGTGGCAGTTTTTTCCCTCTGCCAGATAATAGTCTCTATATGAAACTTCAGACTTCAGGGAGTTATTTCTGATCTTCAAGGATACATGATAATGGTGCTTTCTCTTGGCTCAAAGGCTGGGATACTTCCTGCTTTCCAATGCAGGTAAAGGGTGGAGAGTAGCAAGAAATATATTCTATTTTGGAAAAACAAATAAATGGACTTAGAGGAAGACTGTATGTGTTGAAAGTAGTTATTGTATTATAATTGGAAACATGAATAATGTGTATTTGAATAATAGAAATGATTAAACTGTCCTTGGAGTTTATATGGCATATTATATAGTAAAGTTTTTTTTTTAAATGAGAGAAAAATAAATTGTACAGGAATCCCATGTTATCAGAATAGCTTGCAGATTTTGTTCATAATACCTCTATCTTCAGTCTTGTCCTCCTCCTTTTAAAGATATATAAACACAGACTAAAAGATGGTATGTATATTGATGGGTCATTTAAGGTGACAATGGAAAGACCACCCAGTGGACCCATGAGCAGACTGATGATGGTCAGTGTTACCACCTTCAGTTTGGGGCGTTTAAAGAAAAGGAATATACATATGGTTTGTCTGTGTTAATCACTTGATTAATCACAGGTGGGTTATCCATGGTGGTTTTTAAATCTCTGGTTAGTTTTTTCTGTGGCTCAGAGTTCTTTTTTTTTTTTTTTTAATTTTTTTAATGTTTATTTATTTTTTGAGAGAGAGATTGACAGAGTGTGAGCAGGGGAGGGGCAGAGAGAGAGAGAGAGAGAGAGAGAGAGAGAGAGAGAGAGGAAGACACAGAATTTGAAGCAGGCTCCAGGCTCTGGGCTGTCAGCACAGAGCCCGATGCAGGGCTCGAACCCACGAACCGTGAGATCATGACCTGAGCTGAAGTCAGATGCTCAACCTGTGGCTCAGCATTCTTGTGAACCACGTGTCATTGTGTGCCAACTAATGCCAATTAATTTCCTGTACCAGCCTAGGCCCTCGAGTTGTGTCAGTCTGGGACAGAACCAGACTTGGGGGAGGAGATTCCTGCTCCAGTGTGGAAACTAGAGGGGTGGATTGCTGAACAGGTGTTGACATTGTGGAATCCCAGGGAGGACTGGTCCTTGCAGCCTTGGGAAAACCTGCTTTTGTACTACGTGGGAGAATCTCCCTTTATGTTAGAGGTTTTGTTCACTTTCTGTTCACTCTTTGATAACTGTCCTAAGTTTAGAAGCGACTTGGGTGTCATTACATACATACTGGCAACTAGAATAAATTCTAATCTGAGTAGTTAGAACTGAAATAGTCTGCTCAAAGGTAGAACACATTTCATTTGTTCATTTGTCCATTTCATTTGTTCGTTTATTTGGGGGGTTTCTCTAGTGACTGTCTGATGACCTGCATACATGTTCATTATCTACTTGATAGTTCAAAAGGTGGTCAGAAATGTTATGTCTCTCTCATGATCCTAAATGGAAAGGTAAGAAAACCAGAGGAAAAATGACATCTTCCCTCTTGGCTTATTTTTAATATTAATATAATGTCAGTGTTTTTTAAATGCTGAACTTTGTAATGCATGTGTGCTTTGAATTATTTTGTTCAATGTAGAACTGTGGAAAAATTACACGCGTACTCATGTCACTCAACGGCCTGATCCATCAGAGCTGGAAAAATTACAGTCATCTTGGGTGACTTTGAGTTTCTCCCTTGTTCTTATAAGGCTCACACTCTTTCATACACTAATATTCTCTAACAGCTTCCCACTGGTAATGCGTGTCTGGCTAAGTGACTTCTAGTGAATGTAGCTATTATTGTGCTTAATTGTCTTTCACTTATTATTCCAGTGGCGTACTACGACATCAAGATAACTTACAAGTCTAATTTACCCACGTGGATATTGCTTTTGTGCTTTACATTGTGCTCTAGAATTTCAAGGCTCTGAAATTATTTTCTACTTTTTAGGGGTCCAAAAGTCAAGTTGTTTTCTGTTATCTTCTTTAATTTTCACAAGTAAATTGTGTTAAGTTGGATGGACCCCTGGTCTTCGGAGAGCTAAGCCCAAGTGGTCACATAAAATCCAGACTATCGAGGCCCCGAGAGGCTAATCCAGAGGTCCCCTCAAGGTGAATGTGTAGCATTCAATTATCAGAGACCTCCTAATAATGCTAATAATGAGAACAATTGTCATTTTGGGGGTGCTTACTAGGTTTGGGACTATATATATTATCCTAAGGTAATAAATTGGGAAGGTAGGATACAGTTCAAACTCCTTTTCTTTCTTTGCATTGAAAGGCTTTCTGCATATCTGTTCTGCTGTCCTCTACTATTAATTTTCTGGTCAGAATGGTCTATTTATAGTTCTCTACAGACATACCTTGCCTTTTTAAAAAAAACAGATTTATTCACATATAATTCACATAAGCATGCAATTCACCTCTTTAAAGTGTACAACTCAATGGTTTTTAGTATATTTATAAAGATGTGCAACTGTGAGCACAAGTTTAGAATATTCTCATCACCTACTCCCCCCCCCCAAAAAAAAAAAACCATATCCATTAGCAGTCACTCCCTTTCTTCCTTCTGCCCACCCTTCTATAAGCTACGAATCTACTATTAGTCTCTATAGAGTCACCTATTTTGGTCATGTCAAGTAAATGGAGCCATACCATATGTGGTCTTTTTGTGATGGACTTCTTTCACTTAGCATGATGTTTTCAAAGTTCATCCATATTGTAACATGTGTCAGTACTTCATTTCTTTTTATTGCCAAATAATATTTTATTGTATGAATATGCCATATTTTTTATCCATTTTTCAGTTGATGGACATGTGGTTTGTTTCTACTCTTTGGATATTATGAATGTGCTTCTATGACTATTCATGTTCAAGTTTTTGTGTGGATACATGTTTTTATTTTTTTGGGGGGGGTATATATCAAGGAGTGTTAATCCTGGGTCATATGGTAATTCTGTGTTTAACCTTTTGAGGAAGTACTGGACTGGTTTCCACACCAGCTACAGCACTACAGCACTTTACATTCTCACCAGCAGTTCCTAAGGGTTCTAATTCCTCCACACTCTTGCCTTTATTATTATCTTGCCTTGTTATTATCTGTTTTTTGATTATATCCATGCTAATGGGTATGAAATGGTATCACACAGTAGTTTTTATTTGTATTTTCCTGATGACTAACGATGGTGAACATCTCTCCATGTGTTTATTGATCTCTTGTGTATCTTCTTTGGAGACATATCTATGTATACTCTTTTCCCATCTTCAAAATGGATTTGTGTTTATATTTATATTTATATTATTGAGTTATAAGAATTTTTTTATGTATTCCAGATAAAGGTCCCTTATCAGTTATATGAGTTTCAATATTTTCTCTCCTGTGGGTTGTCATTTCAGTTTTTTAATGATTAACCACAAAAGTTTTAAATTTTGATGAAGTCCAGTATATCTATTTTTTCTTTTTTTTGTTTGTGCCTTTGTTTTCATAATTAAAATGCCATTGTCTAATCTGAGGTCATGAAGATTTACCCCCTCCCCCCCATTTTCTTCTAAGGGTTTTATAGTTTTATCTCTTACATTTATGTCTTTTATCTGTTTTGAGCTAATTTTTGTATATGGTGTGAGATAGGGATCCGACTTCATTCTTTTGCATAGGTATATCCAATTATTTCAGCACAATCTTGCATTTTTGAACTTTTATTTATTCCCAGAATGCTCTTCTATCTTCTTCTTGGCTGTTGAAATCCTTTGAGTCAGCTCACCTTCTGCTTCCTATAAGAGGTCTTTTGACCACCTTAGCTTAAAGTGATTTCTCTCCTTTTAACTTGTCATCTTTTCATGGGTATGTACCTTTTCTCTCTGCATAACTAGGGCATGAAACTATATCTTATACCTATCACTTGACCTATGAAGTGTCAATTATCAGTGTCCCCTATTGCCACTGTAAAAGTCAGTGGAAGGCTGGAAGAGTAATAGGTTTTGGCCCTCTAACTCTGACATCCTTAATAGTTTCATATGTGACTATATTTGAGTTGTAGGAGGTAATCAGAGGTGTTATAGCTTTATCATGGTGATATTCTGTAGATTCTTATGACCTTATCAACAATTATATTAAGTACATTAAAAATTCTAGTATCTACTATAATTTATTTATTTATTTATTTATTTATTTATTTATTTATAAATGTTATTTACTTTTGAAAGGGAGAGAGAGGGAGGGGAGGGACACAGAGAGAATCCCAAGCTCACTGTGGAGCCTGGCACAGAGCTTGATCCCATGACCATGAGATCATGATATGAGCCAAAATCAAAAGTTGGAGGCTTAACTGACTGAATCACACAGTTGCCCCATGTCTACTGCATTTTAAAGAACAACAATATTGATATTATATAAAGTTTTTAGGATTTAGTAAATAACTGTCTAATATTTGCTTTTTGTGTGAAAAGAATTTGGGCATAAGGTCTGTTTTCATCAAAAATTCTCCGTTATTATGAACATCTAATATGCTTTTACCTTAAATGATTCACAGAATGAGATGCAGTTTTTGTAACATTGTAGATCAATGGATATTCTGCAAATTGGTATTTTTTTTCTGAATTATACATTGGTGACCCTGCTATTTCCAGGTTTAATAGAGAATTGACTGCCATTTGGTTTCTCAGTGAGGATATAGTTTTGGGAATAAGGTTATATTTCAGGAGAAATTCTGTAAGTTGTTTTGAATATCTAATATGCTCCCTTTAGTGACTGATAGAATCGGATGTGTCTTATGTAACATATGGCAAATCAGTAGATATTCTACAAGAGTAGATTTTCTATGGTTTATAATACTGAATCATCCACCTATTCAGACATATGAGAACAGGTTTTCCATGAGGTATTCTTGGGAAGGTGGAATCCATGGGTTCTACTTTCCTTTATACTTTTATTTATGTTTTTAATTTTTAAATGTTTTTTTTTTATTTATTTATGAGACAGAGAAAGACAGAGCATGAGCAGGGGAGGGGCAGAGAGAGAGGGAGACACAGAATCTGAAGCAGGCTCCAGGCTCTGAGCTGTCAGCACAGAACCCAATGCGGGGCTTGAACTCACAGACTGTGAGATCATGACCTGAGCTGAAGTCAGATGCTTAACTGACTGAGCCACCCAGGTGCCCCATTCCTTTATACTTTTAAATCCAATAATCTTACAACTCTGTAATATATAAAATATTCCCAGATATAGCTAGTTCCTTTCCAAATGGCCAGGGAAAGATAGAAGAGCAAGGAGAAGATCTCGTAACCAAACAGTCTTTCAACAACTTCACTAGATTTTGCTTAGGAAATTGAAATTGTCTTTTGGTACTATGCTTTTTCATTTGCATTTCTTGTTCTGCTGGAGGTTTTCAGAATATAGTGCGGGGTTAGTAATTGCACATTACTTCTTTCCCTACTCCTTTTCTGAGCTCTTAGAATGGTCTGGGTGATCTGATGGCTGTTTTATTATTTTGCAGTGAGTGGCTTAAAAGGATAATTTACACAGAATTACCCTTAAAGTGCATGTGTAAGTTTAATATATGTTGTACTCTGCATTTTTACAGGAAGTGTGCAGTGGCAATTTGTACTCTGTAATAGAGAAGAGATATCTAGTTTCTCAAGGCTAGACTCTGAGTTAATTAGGTGGAACTGTCTTCCAGATGTGTCAGATAGTTAGTAACTATTTATAGTTGCTGTTCTTTTGGTACCAGAAGTAACTTTGCTCTCCCCTGAATTCCCTTAGTATTTTATCTGTCCCTTACTGCTCTCATCACCTTCCACCCCCTGTTGTAGGTTAGCTCTAGCTATCTACCTTTTTTTATCTCCCTGCTTCCTTTTCACATAGTTTGACTCATGATGTTCATTTAATAGATGTGGTAATACTGGTGTTGGGAAGCAAATATTCCAGCTTTTAGCTCTCTGAGCAGGTGATAGGATCACACCTCCTACCACCTTTGGCTACGTGACTCGCTTTGGCATAGAAGTAATGCATGTCACTTTCAGGGGAAAGTATTTAATAGCCAGTGTTCAACTCCTACTCTTCCTTCCTCTTAACTATGATTGTATCTTGGGATGGAGCCTGAGTCCCTGAATGACTTGGAAGACCAGAGCCCCCTGCTGACCTGCAAAAGACATGTAGCTTAAGTAAGAGATATATTTTTGATGCTTTAAACAGCTGAGATGTTGGGTTATTTTTTTGTGCACATCATAACCTAGCCTGTTCTGGCAGGTGAAGTAAACCTGCATTTCCAATACGAGAGCCACCAGCCACGTGTGGCTATTGAACCCTTGAAATATGGCTAGTCCAGTTGGAGATGTGCCATATGTATAAAACACATACTGGATTTTGAATACTTAGTATGAAAAAGGTATGTAAAATATTCCATTAGTGATTTTTAAATGTTTACACGTTGAAATGATATTTTGGGCATAGGGGATTAAACAAAATATATTATTAAAATTCATCCCACCTGTTTACTTTAAAAAAAATTATACATGTGATTGCATTATCATTCTGTTGGACAATGCTGCACTGAATGATAAACTTACTGAAGACACAAGCTCTATCTTTCACCCTTATTCTCTCATAGCATCCCATAGTGGTCTGGTATATGGGATATGTTAAGTAAATATAAGTTTAATGAGTGAACTATGTCTCCACTTATATTTTGTTTAACATTAAAAAATAATGCAATATTCAACATGAAGCTTATTTGTATTTTTGTGTTTAATAATTTCCTCTTTTAATTCCTTTGGCTAAAGAATAAAATCTCTTTAAATCAGGAAATTTAATGGTATGTTTTAATGTTATGTTTGTGTTATGTTAATGTTTTAAAATGTTGCACACTGCAAAAATGCTGGGCTTCTGGTCATTAAATACATGACCTAATCAAAAACTTAGCATGGTTAATCCCAATGGCTAGCATTTTTTAACATTGCAAAAATAACCAAGAAGTCCCTGTTTGTTTAGTCATATTGTGACCTTTATTTATTTACCAATGTCATCCATTTTCATTATTTACATTATTGTTTTCCCCTTTGCATGAGGCCTTATGCTACAAATCAAAAGGAAACAGGGAGAAGCAGAGCAACCTTGAGGGCCTTTTGCCACATCAGATGTGGATGACCCCTCACATGAGGAAGCAGGGCTTTCAGGTTCTGGATGAATGAGACAGAAAGCAAAATAAGTGGTGCAAGGAGCCCTGGAAAGTAATATGACTTTAAGAAATAAAGGGTGGAGCATAGGAAATATAGTCAATGGTGTTGTAATAGCGTTGTATGGTGACAGGTGGTAGCTATACTTGTGGTGAGCAGAGCAAAAATTAGATTTAAGCTTAAACGTAGATTTGTGGAGTCGGTATGTTGAACATCTGAAACTAACATAACATTGTGTGTTAACTCTACAAACAAACAAACAAACCAAAAGTGAGATGAAACTTTTAGTGAAAAAAAAAAAACAGGTGGAGAAAACAAAGTAACAAAGATGCTGGAAAAAATTACAAGCACTTAGTAAATTATAGCTATTGGCATAAGAGCAGAGGGAGTTATGGAAGGACATATACTAGGCTGTTCCATTGGCTAAAGAGGCACAGGGGAAGGAGAGATAGACGCCTCCACCAAAAGACTGTAGGATAAGCAAGGACATGTCCACACACCAATTTATCCATAATTTGCACAAAACTCTGTGTTATGTGTATATGCATAGAAAGACATATGACACGGTGGTTACCAAAATATTAGTGGTACTTTACTTTCTGGGTCATGGCTGAATTTCAGATAATTTTACTTTCTTTGTTACACATTTGACTTTTTTCCCAAATGGGTATTTTGTATCATCAGTAAATAACCTGATCAGCATTTTTGCATTTATGAGTAACATGAAGACAGAGTTTAAGGATCCAATCAGAAGTTGTCTATATTATTTGTATTCCATTGGAACAACTGTCAAGTTATTATAAATAAAAAAGAGGAGTAATTAGAAGTGTATTAAGTATATGTGTTCATTTCAATTACCAGAGAATATTTAAATATACCTATTAATAGGTATGGTATACTCTTCTGTGAGTTAGGCTTCAGTTTCCTTCCTAACTGACAAAGTGAAATAGCTTGTTCAGATTATGGAAGTGTCTTATCTGAAAGTGAACATTTATTCAGAAAGAAAGAAAATGCTTTTATAAGATTATAAAGGATTTGGGAATTATGCCATGAGGGCACATGCTGAGTAATGTCAGTTTTTCAGGCAGGGTGCCAAGTTTTGTCAAAGAAAGGCAAATATGGGATTTATTTTGCAATATCTGGAAAACTTAGAACTCTAATTTCTTGGAAAATCTTTCCAAGATAAATTTAATGTGATGGCATTCTACTTCAAAAAATTACATATAGCAAGAGGAAAGGAAAAACAAAGTACAACAAGATGTTAGATGAGAAAAGGAGGTTTTTCTTCCCCCAAAGAGATTGTGACCTTGCTGAATTCAATTATGTGTCTGACAGCCTCACAGAAAACATCCTTGTAAGGTTAATTTTGCTGAAACTCCTGAGCAAGGGTAAAGTAAAAAAATGATCTTTTACCATCAGTTCACTTTTTTTCATCTTTAAAAATGTGCAAAAGATGAGGTGTTATGTGTTCAAAAGTGTTCTGAGTCTGTGGGGGATCCTGAACAAGTCACTGAAACTTTCTTGGTCCCATTTTTCTCATTTGTCTAATATTTAGTCTTTGGACTATACAGCATTCCATGTTTTCTCCTAGGTTTTATTTTTAAAAATAAAATGAAACTATTTTATGATTTTTGATATGTTTATATACTGTCTGATGTATATCAGTAAAAACTTTTTTTTTTTTTAAATTAAGGTCTGGTTCTTCTATGATATAAAAAGCATTGTTCTTCTATGATATAAAAAGTTGGTGAGTTTATATATAGCATTACCTAGAACTATGACTTCCCCCAAAGTCCCTTTGAGGTTTCCACACACTTTGAAAGCTTGGTTGCCACAAGGGTCATGGTGATTGACAGGGAGAATTCAACTGATAACAGGTTCATGTCTGTATCTGTAAGATGGCTGTGCAGACTTGGAGACTTCAAAACATCCTCTCCATTGCAGGATAAGTATCCCTTGCCCTCAAGTCTTCTTGGAGCCATCCTGCTGATGGTGACTCTGCCTGCCTTGGGTGGGACATCTGCTCAGGTTCTCGGACCTTTATTAGGCATGTTCCAGCTGCTCTGAGAGGCTCCTAGACAGAACAGTGCGTGTAAGTGTGAACTATGAAGCTGCAGCAGGCAATGAGTGCATTTTGCTCTGTGACTGTTTCCCTCCATTCCTCCTCATCAGCTTTGGAGTTGGTGGGGGTCAATCCAGCAGATTTTTTTAAAGTTTATTTATTTATTTTGAGAGAGAGAGAGTGAACAGTGGAGGGATAGAGAGGGAAGAAGAGAGAGAATCCAAAGCAGGGTCCACACTGTCAGCACAGAGCCCAACGCAGGGCTTGATTTCACAAACCAAACTGTGAGAGCATGACCCAAGCTGAGATCAAGAGTTAGACACTTAACCAACTGAGCCACCCAGGTGCCCCAATTCAGGAAATTTTTGAACAACTTTTTAATTGAAGGTGAATTCTAGGTGACCTTGTGACTTGACTGTCCAAAGTAGGGTGTTTTAAGCCTATATGATGTGTTTACTATACTCCCAGTGAAGAAAAATTGTGAATGGTTTATTCATTTATTCTACATTTATTGAGTGCCTACCAAATGCCATCTTGGGGACAACAAATATGAAAAAGCAAAATATGATAATGCAGTAAGGATTAGGAGATACTAATTAAGGAACTAATTAAGATTCGGACAACTTCAGTGAGGAGGTATTATTTTCTCCTTGGTGAAAAGAAGGAGCCAGCCATGAAAAGGCCTGGTGTTAGGATATTTTGGGCAGAGGGACTAGTCTCTGGAAATGTGGGGACGAGTTTCATATGTTCAAAGAACAGAAAGAAGGCCAGCATGGCCAGAGTGCAGTGCGTGCTGGAGAGAATGACAGGAGTTGAAGTACAGAGGTGGGTGGGTGTGAGGTCAGGTGAGCCTTGCAGGGAAAAGTTTGGATTTTATTGTAAGAGCAGTAAACTGGAGGGTTTAAGCAAGAGAAGGACACCTTCTGATTTCTGCTTTTCATAATTCCTCCATCTGTTTGGTGGAGAATGGATGGTTGGAAGAGTATGCAGGATTAGGGTATTAGTAATCCAGTATTCCATGTAAGAGATGATGGTGACTCAGACAAGATTAGCAGCGATTGAGAAGGAGAGAAATGTCATGGCTTTGGGACATGTTCTGGGGGAAAGCCCATGAGGTTTATTAATGGATGCTTGTAGGAGAATAAGGAAAAGCATGAATCAATGATGATTCCTGTGTTGTGGGCTTGAATAACCGGGTGGATGATGTGCCATTTACTGGAGACGGACTGGTCTGGAGGCATATGGAAGAATTCTGTTTTTGCTGTAAAGTTTGAGCTGCCCATTAGATACTGAAAGGGAGTTGTTAGAGAGGTCACTTGAGACCTCAATGTAAAGACTCAGACTGGAGATTTAAATTTGGGAATCATTGGCACTGACTTAGTATGAATTGTGAAAAACTAGATAAAATTGTAAACCAGTCCTATAATTTATCTTGGGTGTGTGCTATTTTCCAGTCAGAAAAAAAAAAATCTTTCATAAAATGATATGGTAATTATTACTTATTACTTAGGCTTTTTGTAGTAGTTGATTATCAGGCAGTTAGAATAACCACATCACTTTTATCTGATAATTAGAGTTAATTTGCAAGTACTGATAATAGGCTGACTCACTGAATAAACAAAATACAGAGCACAAAGTTTGTCTTTTACAATCATGTGTGTGAAGTTCCTTTTCATGTCTTTTAGGCTTGGGTTGCTGAATTCTTGAGCGTTTAATTCAGAATTTTCATTCTTTTTCATTGCCAAGCCAATGGCTTTATTGTATTGTGTTCTTCTGGTGAAATGCTGCTGGGGAAAATTATTACTCCTCCCCCACCCTCATCTGAACAGTACTTTTTTTTTTTAATTTAATTTATTGTCAAATAAATTTGTGTGTGTACAATTGTGTACACACAATTGTGTACAGTGTGTACAGTGTGCTCTTGGTTTTGGGGGTAGATTCCCGTGGTTCATCGCTTACATACAACACCCAGTACTCTTTCCAACAAGTGCCTTCCTCAGTCTCAATGCCCATCACCCATTTCCTCCCAGTCTACCCTCAGTTTGTTTTCTGAATTTAAGAGTCTCCCATGGTTTGCCTCCCTCCCTCTGTTTGTAACTATTTTTTTCCCATTCCCTTCCCCCAGGTCTTCTGTTAAGTTTCTCAAGTTCCACATATGAGTGAAAACATATGAATGGTACTTTTGAAAGCTGGTTGCACTGGCAGGCCTCGAAGCTTGGAAGCTAGCTGTGATTATAGAGATGCTTCACCTTATTGAGAATCTACCAAATGTCTGTCAAGGTGCTGGTTGTTTTGCATAGGTTGTCTTGAAATTTGATTAAGCCCCTTCCAATGTAGGCATTTTTATTTCCATTTTAATGGTGAATAAACAAAAGCTCAAGGTCACCTGGCTAGCAAATGGCAGGGTCAGGACTAACATCTAAGTCTGTCTGGTTCCAAACTCATTTATAGTTTTTATTCTGCCAGGCTGTTAAACTACCAAAATTCCCCTTAGTTTATTCTCCCAGTCCTGTTTTCCCCTATCAATTCTTTTATATCTTTCTGGCCAACTACCCAAGTAGCTACCACCCACATTTCCTGTTTTAAAAATGATCACGGGAGATGCACATGCCCACCCCCTGATACTTCTGCTTTCTATCTATAGATTTCAGCCCCTGCCATACCTGCCTTCTCAACCATGCCCTTCTATTACTCTTTAGTATTCTATTAGTTAAGCAGACTTCACATTCTTTAACCTTTCCCTTCAACATTTCCCTATACTCTTGCCAAAACTCAGTCTTGGCTTTATTCTAAGTTATAAGTTCCTGAGCCAAATTCGTCACTAGTGGTCAGTTCTTCCACTTTTTCTGGCTCTCAGACTGAGGAACAGAGGTCAGCAAATTTCCTGCTTCCCATCACACCCAGACTATTGTTTTCTCATTGTCTCTCAAGAACTTGTGTTTTGAACTGTCCTCCATCCTTGTATGCCACACTTTTTCCATCTTATCTTCAGCTCACACCTTCTGATTGTTTCTCACCCCATTGAGAGTCTGCTTTGGCTGACTTCCTCTCTTTCTTCTAGCATCCCAGGAACCTAAATAACTTATCTACTGTTCCAGTCCCTGTCTTCACAGATCTTTGGCCTCTGGACCTTAAGCAACTTTATCTCTGTGACGTTCTTGCTCCTTATAGGCACTGCCACACTTCTCATCTGAAATGGTCTTCTCAGGTGATATTGCTTATGGTTCTACCTTGTCTCAATCTTCTCTCCTATTAAATCTTGGCTTTATTTTCATTGTCAAAGCTCCTTGCCCCATCTGTTTCCTTGACATGCCACACTGGCCTCTCCCACCTTCCTATGCATAGGGACTTTTTGATCCACCATTTAAACTCAGGTCTTGCTAGCTTCATGGCTTTCAGGCTCTGGTCTCATTTTACTTGCCTTGCAAATCTAGAATTCTGAGTAGACTCCACCATCTGATTTCTATATTCCTGAGCTAAAAAAAGTCACAAACCCTGATTTTTTTTTTTACAATAGGAAAATTTATTATAGCATTTTAGCACATAGTCAAAATTCCCATGGTTACTTAAATCAGTAACTCAATAACGTCATCAAAGACCTGGGATCTCTCCCCGTCTGTTGCTTCTATTAGGTTAGCTTCAGTCTGACTAGTTATCTTCATGATTGCAGGACAGCTGCTATAGTTCCAAGGACCATACAGAGATAGCACTCAGCAGAAAAATTGGTCTGATTGATCTTGCCACAATTATCAACCCATAATTAGACCTCTGGCTCTATTGCAATCTCATTGCTAATTAGCTCCCATATGTGTTCCCCACTGGGACTAGTCTGAGTTTTTTCAAACCCCAGTCTTATCAAGCCTTACCTACTTCCTTTTTTTGCCTCAATATTTTCTCCCACTTCTGTTCCTATTACCAGTATCCTTTGGTCCCATCCATTCACTCCATATTATCTACCCCTGATAATAATTCTTCCTGAAGCATGGTGCTGAGTATATTACCTTTTGCAACCCACTTGCAGTGGATCCCTCGAGTTTAGACTCCTTTGTGTGACATTCAAGGTCCATCATGGCTTGGCCCTATACCACGTTTCTAATTTTAACTTCCATTATTCCTGTTCATATACCCAATGAGCCAATCAAACTGAAAATTCCTGACCATTCCTTCAATGCTCCCAGATTTTCCCACCCCTATTTTTGTTCCTTATTTCTGAAGAGGACGTCTCCTCAACTCTGCAAATGAAATTAGTACATACTTTAAGGTCTAACTCCATTGTTATTTGCTATCAAAGGTTTCCTGATTTCTCTCATTCCCAGCAAGAAATTATAGTCTTTTCTGAATTTTAAAGTTGCTTATCTTTGGCCATTCTTTATTTTGTATGATTATTTTTATATACCTCCATATCTTGCTCTATAGCCCCAGTTTTCAATATTTCCCACTGATATCATTTGAACAAATCTTTAAGAGTTTGATGGTTTAGTTGTTGTTTAGACTTTTTTTTTTCTGGCCTCTGATCCTAGTATCTGTTATGTGCTTAGAGGACATCCGGCTTTGGGGCTCTCTGGGACTGTACATAATTTTGCCTGGAAAAAAGACCAAACACTATAACAAAAATTGTTCCCCTGGGCATTTAGTTCTATCGATATGAGGTTGTTTGTGTCTTTTCAGTTTAACAGAGTGTTTTAATTAAGAAACATAGCAAAAAAGATTTTTTTTAAATGTTTATTTATTTTTGAGACAGAGAGAGACAGAGCATGAACGGGGGAGGGTCAGAGAGAGGGAGACACAGAATCTGAAACAGGCTCCAGGCTCTGAGCTGTCAGCACAGAGCCCGACGCGGGGCTCGAACTCACAGACCGTGAGATCATGACCTGAGCCAAAGTCGGCCGCTTAACCGACTGAGCCACCCAGGCGCCCCAAAAAAGATTTTAACCAGTATCATCAAGTTAACATTGAGGTCCTCAGTTTTTTAAAATATCATTTAATTGTATTGATCCTACCTTTAAAGTACCTGTGAAATCTATCTCCTCTCCATTCATACTGCTGGTGCCTCATTTCTGATGCCCACCACCTTTCTTTGCCACTAGATTCTTCCCACTGCTATTTGTCCATAGCAGAGTTGTCTCCATCCTAAACAAATCTTGTGATGCCATTCCTCTGCTTCTACACATTTTCTGATTCTCGTCACTTCTAGGAGTAAGTCCAAATTCATTTGCAGGACTTTAAATTCCCTTTAGATATCCAATTGCCTTCCTCAGGTTCATCTCTTGCTGCTTACTTAGTAGTATTTCCTGTCTCAGCTATTCTGAGAGTTTCACTCTTCTCAGAAAAGCCCATGATTTTCTGAGGGCTGAAATATCCTCATTTCTTACCCTGGCCAATTCCCATTGATCATTTAAGGCCAGTTCAAACACCACCTTGTCTGTGAGACTTTTTCTGCCATCCTCAGAGAATGGATCCTTTTCTGTACTAGTCATTCATTCATTCATTCATTCATGTATTAAAATCCAGGTGGTGAGAAATGCTGGTATACAACACAGAAGTCTTTATTTTAATATTTTAGGTTTTTATTTAAATTCTAGTAATTAACATATAGTGTAGTATTAGTTTCAGGAGCAGAATTTAGTGATTCATCACTTACATATAACACCCAGTCTTTAAATATGGACTGTATGAGGCTATACAAGAAAATCTATATACAAGAAAATGCATATACAAGAAAATGTATAGGGAACTGTACAAGAAAATGACAATATTGAAGGAATGGAGGGGATAAAATTTGAAAAACTCCCAATGCATTAGAAAGAAATTCTAAGACTTAATGCCTGATTAGATGGGGTGGAATGCAGAAAGTGGAAGAGAATAGAATAATCCCCAAATTTCTATCTTAAGTGACACAGTAGGTATATGAGCATCCAAAGAGATAAGAAAAAATAGGAAAGAGCATGTCAGGTGGGTAGTATGAGTTTAGTTTTGACATACCTCTAGGATATCTGAGTGGACATGCTCAGCACACAGTGGGATATGTGGATTAGTCAGTGTGGGCTGCCATAACAAAATACCATAGACTAGATGACTTAAACAACAGAAATTTATTTTCTTACTGTTCTGGAGGCTGGAAATCTGTGGTTAAGGTGCTAGCAGTTTGGTGTCTGGTGAGAGCTCTCCTTTTGGGTTACAGATGTTTGCCTCAGTATGCTCACATGGTCTTACTTTGGTGTGTGCACATTGATAGAATGAGCCAGTGAGCTTTCTGGTGTCTTTTCTTACATGGACACTGATCATCTGGGATTGGGGGCTCACCCTTATGATCTCATTTAATCTTAATTACTTCCTGAAAGGCTCCATCTCCAAATACAGTTACAGTGGAGCTAGGGCTTCAACATAGGAATTTGTAGCGGGCAGGGGAGGCACAAACAGTCAATAACATATATAGAAGTCTAAAACTGACAAAGTAAAAAGATAATGAACATTAAGGGTCCTGTATATTTCTACTATCCTTTTGGCTTCCTATTTCCACTTCCATTGATGCCCACTTTGCAAATTTAAGTGCATAATACCAGAGAATAGTTAGGATTTTGCTGAAGGACAATAGGGAAAGCTATACTTTGAATAGTCTTTAAACTTCATCCATGAAAACAACCTAAATTCAATGGATGAATGAATAAAGAAAATGTGGTATATACATAGAATGGAATACCATTCAGCCTTTGAAAAGAAGGAACTCATGCCATATGTGACAATATGGATGAACCTAGAAGACATTATGCTAAGTGAAATAAGTCACAAAGGACAAATGCTGCAAGATTCCACTTATATAAGGTATCTAAAATAGCTAACTTTGTAGAACAGAGAGTAGAATGGTAGGGGCTGTGGGGAAGGAGCAATGGGGAATTACTATTCAATGGGTATAAAGTTTCAGTTACACAAAATAAGTTCTAGAGATCTGTTGTACAACACTATGCCTATAGTTAACAGTACTGTATTATGCACTTAAACATTAGTTAGGAAGGTAGATCTCATGTTAACTGTTCTTACCACAATAATAATAAAACTCTCTCTTGTGCTAAGAAATTAAACTTTTTCTATTTTTTATTTCATTTTGTCTGTTTCATCAGGTATTTGGCCAACTCGTGGAATTCTCCTGCAGTTTAATCCAAATTTTATAGATCTATAAAATGTAGATACAGTTTATAGTACATAGTCTATAGTTCATAGATCTTAAAAGTTTGAAACCTACTGACCTTTCTGGGTAATAATCAGTTATGGGACTCTTACATGTATAAACTTTAATATACTACTTCATATATTAAGTGGACTTTACCATTGCTTTGCTTCCTTTGTGATATGAATGTGAGGTAGCCTGAGCTGTTGAGAAAGTAGCTGTGGTCCAGATGTGAGTTGAGTGACTCACCCAGGATACTACAAACCAGGGTGGGAGCCTGTATGACCTTGCTTCCATCCTTAGCTACAAGCCAACTGGCTTCTCTTAAGAAAAGAAAAGCCGCAACAATTTGTTGATCCAAGCCTTTTAAATATCATTATTTCTCCATTCATTGTTTTATTCCTCTAAACTTTAAGGTATGATCTTTCTTTTAGATAAATGCTGCTTAATTTTAAAGAGGAAATATAAAAAATTGGTTTATAAATTAACCATTCTTGATAGAATAGAGTTTAGTTTATCATTTAAATATTTTAAATATTTTCCTTCCTCATTACACTTCTGTTCAAATGAGGAGGTAGGGAGGGGAGTGATTATTTGCAATGCTAAGCTTCTCTTAGGTTTATAAATTGGCTTGCTGAGGAACTTCTTGCAAGAGTGAACTCATTTCATTTATTGTATGATTATAAATATATAGGTTAATACAGCTTTTCATTTATTTGAAATGTACTTAACAATATCAGGTTGTTTGAGGCTGAAATAAGCATTTTCTGTAAAAGACTTATTAGCACAGAACCTGGCATATGGAGAGGATAGAACTAATGTTAGGTGTTTTTACTATTATGATTGCCAGACTCCGTGTTAGGTACTGAAGATAGAAAGAAGATAAAAGGACACTATAACGAGATTAAGGTCTGGTATGAGGCCTGCAGGGAAGGAGTTGGAATTACCATTGTTCTCTGAGAATAGAATTTTGGCTATTTTGTAGGTTGGATCTAGAGCCTTCTGCCAGCTTACACTCCAGGTCTGTGCATCTACTCTCACGAAATAGGCAGATCTGCAAAATGCACAAAGGATTACAGGGGATGAATGAAGCATAGTATTTTTACATGGCATGGCATTAGACACCAGCATTCTCTAGTTTAAAAGCTCAAGTATGCTTCCCGGGCTTTGATTTCACTTTATCCGTTGCATCTTCCCTGCCCCTTCAAGGGGAGAGAGCATAGCTGAAACACAACTACCAGTTGTTATTTATGTCAAGCTTCATCTCTTTGATTATCAAAGCACAAATCTTGCTTTGCTGAAGAACTTTTTAGATTTGTTTTTATTAGTGTAGTGATTAAGCGGATCTGTGGAAAATGGGTACTTTCCAATTTCTTGGAAGTCTAAACATGTTTTAATGGTTTGTTTCAACATGTTTTACTTTCTATGTTTCAGTAGCTTAAGGCGTATTACTGATTAGAAGACAAAGAAACTTTTTTGAATTACTTTATTAACCTTACATTTACCACTTATGGTAATTTATAGTTAGAAAATTTGGTTATCTTAAAAACATTTGAAACTAATTTTTCTTAGCACCTAAAATGGTAATGTTCAGATGTGTCACAAAACTTTCAATCATAACTGGCTTTGATTTCCTAACAAGTTAAGGTACAATTACCTCCTTAGAAATCAGAGCCAGTAGTTTGGATTTTACAAATGATGAAACTAAAATCTATTGAAAACATTTTCAATATTAAGAAAATAAATTTTAAAAAATCTATTTAAGTATATTTTACCAGATGTTCAATAGAAAGAGTATCATGTTCATGCATTCTTCCTGCTAAATGTTTGGATTTTTAAATAATAGGGTTCTTTCTTTCTAATAGTTGTCTCCTGGGTGGTCCATAATACTGACTTTGTTAGATTTGCAAAATTGATCTGTATTTCAAACTTAAGTGCAGGAAAACGCAAAACATGTTTCTAGTGACAATGTTTATAGAAAGAGAGTGAGAAGGCCCAGTGGAAATTCCAGAAAATGATTTATCTTATCTAGAAAAATTAGAAGTGGTCCTGTTATTACTTCATTGGCTTCTTCTACAAGATAGTGTGTAAATAAAATTTTGCAGGCCTAATTGAAAATAAAAGGATAGTGAATGGAATTTAGCTCTGGTAGTCCTGTTTTATTAAAGCATGGCTCGTTTCAGCTAAAATTTTTAAAACATCTTCATTATGAACATTCTTTCATGGAAGCTTAATGGAAGAGTATCTATATCTCAGGTAAGCTCAGAAATTTTTGGAGGCATTCAGTAATTCCTAAGTATCCCACATGGACAGCTGCATGCTTTGGTGGAAGGGCGAGGTAGGGTCAGAGAAATCTGGGATGAAATCCTGGCTCTATCGCCTACCAGCAGTGTCACTCTGACCCAGCTGATTAAGCTTGTTGCATCTCAGTCTCCTCACTTATAAAACGGGGAGCAAAATAACCAACTCCTAAGGTTGTGTTGAGAGGAAAGTGAAATCCATTATGTAGAGCGTCTGGTAGTGTTTTGTTAGTTTTACTTGGCATCTTTTTTCATAAAAATAATTCTCCTTCCAAAGTTTGATATTATCTGATATAGAATATAACTCACAGAATGAAGTGAATGGTCTAAGTCAGGGGTTGGCCAACCATGGCCTTCTGCCTTTTTGGTAAATATAATTTGATTGCAGCATAGCTCCATGCATTCATTCATTTAGGTATAGTCCATGACTGCTTTTGCACTACCAAAGCAATGCAGTTGCAACAGAGACCTTGTGGCCCATAAAACCTACAATATTTACTGTCTGACCTTTTACAGAAAGTTTGCCAACCCCTGCTGTAAGTTGTTGTCAAGAGATTGCTTAATTGATATGATGAAGTGTCATGGTTTGGGCAAGTGGGAGGATCCATTTTAAGTGAGGTACCATGGGAGTAGACTACAGTATTACTTAGCTATTCCTAGGGTTAAGAGAAATCTACAGATTATCTGTGATTAGTGCTGAAGTCTCCTGGAATAGTTGGGAATAACAAATGTAAGCCTTATAGAAGGGGATTTGGATGGGACTGAAATTCTTCTCATGATTCAGTTTCAGAGTAGAGAAGAACTAGAGACTGCTATCAGATCTCATCATATGGTGTCCTTTATCAGCCTATTTCTATGAAATTGTTCAGAGCTCTCATTATACAGTTTGGATTCAGTCATTCTCAACATATCCTTGTGTATCATTCTAAGACCTGAATTGCAAGATTGCTACCAAGTGTCTGAGACCTTGAATTGAGTGGATTTTTCCTGGTTATCGGAGTGGGATTCTCCAAGTGCTGGAGTGGGCCAAAGCAGGTAAGGCTGTGTGTGCTACTTATTACCTGAAGGTTCAAAACTACATTCCACTTAATTCAATAATTTTGATAGATTTAATATCAGAACAATTGTTGGCCTCTACTGGAATTTCTGAGAAGTACCTTTCATTTTTCACAGTAAGTTAGATTTGGCTAGTCTCAAAATCTGTTTTTTGTCCTGAGTTGATCTTTGGGAAGTTAGACCATACAATAATCACTCCTGAAAGCTGTTTAGTGCTTTAGAGTTTACCAACGGCTTCCATTTACACAAATCACCATACAAGTTAGAAGGACTGGAATTATCCTTCTTTTGTAAATGATGAAAACTTCAGGTTCCAGGAAGTTAAGCCAGTTGCCAAAAGCCATATAGCTCTAAAGGGTGAAGAGGGCCTTGAATTTGTCTTCTGACTTCGTATCCTATGTTTGCTCTACCACGTCATTTTGTCTGATGTTCCCTCTTAAACAAATTTATTGAAAAATGGGTAAAACATAAAATCCCATTAGTTTACAAAAGAGACATCTAGAGAAGAGAACATAGTGAATTTCATATTAGAAAGCAAGAGAGATCATCTGAACCTGAGGTTGTAAACTATTGGCCCATAAGTCTTATTTGGTCTGCAGATATATTTGGCTTAGCTTATACGATATCGGCCTATATATGGTTTTATTAAAAAAAAAAAAAAGACACAGTGGGGCACCTGGGTGGCTCAGTCGGTTAAGCATCCAACTCCTGATTTCAGCTCAGGTCATGATCCCAGGGTTTTGGCATCTAGTCCCTTAGGATTCTCTTTCTCTCTTTCCCTCTGCCCCTCTCCTCTGCTTGCACACACTCTGTCTCTAAAAATAAAATAAAAAGAAAAAATACATGGAATTAGCTATCGATTAAGTCCTAGTTCCCAAATAAGGGAACTATAAGGGACAAATAAGTCCTAGTTCCCAGATCTTAGGAAGATCTGGCTGTGCTGGGCCCACATTCCTACCTGGCAATAGACTAGATTGAAACACTGAAACCTTTGCCTCCTTTGGAGCCGATCATCTGCTTTCCAGGTTCTGTCAGTCTCTCTCACTCTGTCTTGTCTTCCCAGCCACCCTTTGCTTTCATCATTTATAATACTTATCTGGCTCATTTAGGCATTTGAATTTGTGACCACTGATAGCATACTCAGTTTATGAAGGAGGAAATTAAATTTGAATAGTAGGACAATTTGGTGGCACCAAGATTAGACCTTGTTTCTCTCAGATAGAGCCCTTGGGCTCTCTGGCACCATGTCTGTGTTATTACTAAATTATTACTAAAGAATAATAGAACAGCAAGGGAATAGTAATTAGTTAAGAAATTATACATACTTTTTAATCCATTAATAATGTTTAATGAAGGTCTACTATATGTTTTATATTTATGTTCTATGAGGTAGATTTCAAATTTTTTTTTTATCAGACTATGGTTTGTAGCTTTCAGTTAAAAAAACACAGCCATGCAAATTGCAGGAATGAACTTCATTTTTTTTTTTTTTTTGTATCGGAGGAGTTGGGGAGAGGGTGCATTTTTTTTATTGAAGTATAATGGGCATGTAACATTATATTAGTTTCAGGTGTATAACATGTTGGTGTGATATTTGTATACATTGCGAAATTATCACCACAATAAGTCTAGTTACCATCTGCAGAGGGTGCATTTTGAATGGATTTGGTGGAGACTAGGTTTCAGTTTTAGAAGCAGAAGTATGTTTTTTCCCTTCTGTGTGATGGAAGCATCATCAGGCATGTAATAAATGCCTCCTTAGTGGAAACCCTCAAGATAGACAATAGTGTATGTTAAAGAGAAACAAGGAAGAGAGGCAACTATATGTACTGGAATTGTGGGTATGTACTGAGAGACTGGAAAGAGAAGTGCAGACGGGGGCAGACTGGCATGCTATCACAGGAGGAGTCTGCAGGGGCTGAGAGAGTGTAGGCGGTTTAAAGGAGTTGATGGTGATGTGTACCCAGTGATAAGAAAAGGTGGCAGGTATACAAATGGGTTGAATGAAGCACAGTGTTTATCATTTATTTTTTTCTGAAGTGTAATTTCTAGGATGGATTATATAGTTTAAATTGAAAGGGATAAATTATATTCTATTGAGTGAAACAACTAACTGGGGAACTTGCCAAAGATAACTATAATAAACAATGGATAGTTGACATTCTTGTTTGAATGAACCTTTAAAATCCATAAAACAAATGTTAGATGAATATATTTCTGGATAGTTATGATTGCTGTTCTTGTTATTCATTCATTCATTCATTCATTGTTTATGAAGATTTGCTATTTGATAAGTAGTGGGGAATATCCAAAGATGAAATCATTACGCCATGCCTTTGCTCTCAACCTAGCTGGGGAGTTGAGATAGGAAGATAGGAAAAATGTTATATAAGACAAGCCCACATGAGTGCATGTTTTGGCTGTTTAGGGAAAGAGACACCACTTTTCCTGGCTTGATCTGGAGACTTTTTAAGGGATGAGGACTAGGGATTTGAAGCAGACCTTGAAGGATGAGTAGGACTAGAAATGGTAGAAGCTTCTTTAGAGAGGGGTAGTGGAAGAACAAAGGCCATATGGCAGAGAGCAATAAGGAGACAAACGTGACAGAAGCACGTGAACTTCCTGGCAGAGTAGGAGAGAGCTGGACAGGGTGGAAGGTGACAAATTGTAAAGGGTCTTGACTCCCAGGCTAGAAACTTGCATTTTATTTATTTATTTATTTATTTATTTATTTATTATAAATTTTTAAATAAAAATTACTTTATAAAAATAATGTTTTTATCTTTGAGAGAGAAAGTACTAGTGTGGGAGGGGCACAGAGAGAGCAGGCAGAGGATCTGAAGCTGGCTCTGCACTGACAACAGTGAGCCTGATGTGGGGCTCGAACTCAGGAATTAAGAGATCATGACCTGAGCAGACGTTGGATGCTCAACTGACTGAGCCACTCACTTAACTACCCAGTCAGCCCAAAACCTTGCATTTTATTTATTTAATTTATTTATTTTTATTATTATTTTTTAATGTTTTTATTTTATTTTATTTTTTGAGAGAGAGAGGGAGAGAGACAGAATGTGAGTTGGGGAGGGGCAGAGAGAGAGAGAGGGAGATGCAGAATCTGAAGCAGGCTCCAGGCTCCCAGCTGTCAGCACAGAGCCTGACGCGAGGCTCGAACTCACAGACCTCAAGATCATGACCTGAGCTGAAGTCAGATGCTTAATCCAATTAGCCACCCAGGCGCCCCAAGAAATTGCATTTTAAAGATATGGTTTCCGTAGTTGACCAGGGGATCTTGATGCCAAGATTATGGTATATATTAAACAGTGTTTGAAATGGATAACTCTGTAGAGTTTGTAAAATGCCTTTGTTAATAGTTGCAGTTTAGAAGACAGTTTGCTCAGGAGAGAATCCAAACCTTCCTAAGGAGAAAGAAATCCCCAGACTCTCACTTGGAGTTCACTTGTAGACTCTCCAAGGCATAACATAGGATGTGCAGACTGGTACACCACACCAGGGGGAAATGTACAGAAGAATGTCTGTCAAGAGCAGATTATAGCTGGAGAATCCTATTTTGCGAAAGACAGTATTGAGTCTGGAATGTTGTTTTATTTTTAGTTTCTGTATATGCCTATGGAAGTCACCTTATATTGGAGTCCTTATAAAGCCTCTCATGTTACAGGACACTCACTCAATTATCTCATTTGGAACAGCAAAGTACTATTTGGGGAAGACACATTACACTGCAATGACCTCAATCAGTGCTATTTTTATTTGCTCATAGAGGTATGCTGACATGGTGGGTAAAAAAGGAGGCAAGGAAATTTAATACGCTTTCTGTTATTATTCCTGGAGGCATGAGTTTGCAATGGCAGGTGCCGGATGTAATTCTAAATTGCCTTTTAAAGCCATATAGTAGGTATTTATGCTGTGGACATCATGAATATATGCCTCAGGACAAAAGATAAACAGCTCCCTAATTTAATATGACTAGGAACTCATGGCTTGTAATAAAATTTCCAGAAAGGGTAGATTCAGAAAATGTTTCTCTAGCACTGAGGCAGATGTGAAGATGTACTTTTTGGAAAACTGTTTGATGTCTTAAAGTTGGGGTAGAAATGGAGAGTCTGGATAAAATTGTTTCATGAAATTTGCAACATTCCAAAATTAATAGTTAGTTTTGTAGGATGTGTTTTAAAATATGAACAATTAATCATACAACCATTAGGCTTGAACAAGTATTATTCACAGAGGGTAATCATAAAGCAACCGAATTTTTAGTCATCCACTGTTCTTTTAAATTTATTCGTGCTCCTACTTATTCTTCTTGGTCTTGTTTGAAGTTTAAATATTGCCTCATGACTCTTCCAGTCATTTCCACTTCCTCTGGAAGTTTATGAAACACAGTCTCTGTTTAGTAACTAGTGTGTCCAATCCAGGTGTTTATCCCAGACCTCAAATTTTCTTGAAGTTAAAGCTTCACCTGTTTTCCCAGTGCAGGGCTGTTGCAGATTGTCCTCTCTAGTGGGAGATGCGCTGAGAAGCTTTTCTCTTTCCCACTCGGTGCTTCTATTTCTTCTCTTCTCCCAGCTTGCTAACTTTGAAGCATAGTGGGGTATGCAATCAAAGAGAAAAGACTGGAGCAGAAAAGTACTCATTATCTTCTGTGGGTTCTGGAAATCTTTCCATCACTAGGGATCATTTATCTATAATTTTCTTACATGGTGAAAGCATTTCTTCAGGATGGTCCTTCAAGATGTTTTGGTCATCTTTTAGGCTTCTGGCCATACACCTACAGTTCCTTTTGTTGAGGCCCCTCACCTGCTTATCATCTCAGGCATTTTAAGTACACAGTTGTGTGGCGTTAAATACACCCACACTGTGGTACATCTATACCACCATACCTCCCCAGAACTTTTATCTTTCCAAAATGAAACAGTGGACCTATTAAATACTCACTTCCTATTGCCCCCTCCCCCATTTTACCTTCTGTCTCTATGAATTTGATTACTGTAGGTGTCTCATATAAGAAGAACCATACAGTCTTTGGCCTTTTGTGACTAACTTATTTCATTTAGCATCATGCCCTCAAGGTTTATTCCTGTTGTAGAATGTGATCGAATTCTCTTCCTTTTTAAGACTGAATAGTATTCTATTGTATGTATATGTCCTATTCTGCTTATCCATTCATATGTTGGTAGACACTTAGGTTGCTTCCACCTTTTGTCTGTTATGAATAATACTGCTATGAATATGGGTATACAAGTATCTCTTCAACTCTCTGCTTTCACTTTTTTGAGTATATGTTCATAAGTTAAATTGCTGGAACATGTGGTAATTCTGTGTTTACTTTTTTTAGGAACTGCCATGTTGTCTTCCGCAGTGGCTGCATCATTTTACAGTGTGCACCACTAATGCACAAGGGGTCCTCACCAACACTTGTTATTTTCCACTTTTATTGTTACTGTGTTTGATAATAGCCATTTTAACGGATGTGAAGTGGTATCACATTGTGGTTTTCATTTTTGATTTGCATTTCCCTAGTGACTGGTGATGTCAAGCATCTTTTAATGTGCTTATTGGCCATTTGTATAGCCTCTTTGAAAAATGTCTATTCAAGCCCTTGGCTCATTTTTGAATTGGGTTGTTTGTATTTTTGTTGTTGAGCAGCAGCATCCTTGGATAGGATTGAAGGTGACCTATTTTCAGGTCCTGTGTGTTGTATCATCAAAATCTTGAAGGACGGGGTGCCTGGATGGCTCACCTGAGCCATGGCTCACCTGGCTCACCTGGTTGAACACCTGACTTCAGCTCAGGTCATGATCTCACAGTTCGTTCAAGCCCTGTGTCGGGCTCTGTACTGACAGCTCAGAGCCTGGAGCCTGCTTTGGGTTCTGGGTCTCCCTCTCTCTCTGCCCTCCCCTGCTCATGCTCTGTCTCTCTCTCTCTCAAAAATAAATAAATTAAAAAACAATTAAAAATAAAGATCTTAGAAGGACATAGATGGCACACTCCAACAGGAGAACTGAGGAAAGTTTGGTGAGGTGTGTGCAGGTTTATGGCACACCAGTAAAGTATGTACAGTATCCCTTGTTAACAATTTAGAACCATTATTGCCCCTGGGCCTGGGGGGACAAGGGGGATGAGTAGTGACAGCCTAGAGAGAACCATATTCATGGGAAAGGATGGCCCAGCAGGAGCTATGGGCTTCACTCCAGCCTCCATTAACTTTCAGCCAGCAGGGCGGGAAATGGAGAAATAAATAGCCCATCTTATCCCTCTTCCCTTGCTCTGATCTCTTGCTGTTACCTTTCATTGGCCAGCCCTGTCCTACAGCCTGGTTGATGCAGTCCACAGAGGTCAGCCTTCAGGACATGAAACAGGATGGTTAAACGTGGAGGCTGGATCTGAATTGGTAAACAAGACATCCAGCTCATGTGCGGCGTTCCCATTTGGTCCACAGGACCTTCTATCTATCTTTGGAGTACAGTTAGTTCTCAGACCAGAGCCCCTCCTTTGCTGCCCCAGGCTGCTTCAGTCAGCCTCTTGAATTCTCAGGTGTGTGAGTCCATTGCCATTTCACCACCTCCAGGAAACATGTGTTGCTCTAAGTAGTTCTGTTGAAGTTGCTTACCCCAGACTTGAAGTAAGGGGTAAGTCCTACCCTGGCCTCTTTCTCTTGTGGGGAGGATAAGGCTCTCAGCACACCAACAGCTTTCTCCATATATTCTCCTTTGCTTTCCAATCACCTGCCCTTTTATACCCTCCATGTAGGTGTGGAAAGGGGGTAAAAGCCATGAAAGTGTGGGCCATGCATAGTGATCTGACTCCTCTTTCCAGAATATAACAGCTATGGTTTAAGGACTTCAGAACCTGGGACTGAATTAGTTAGCTATATTTTAACATCCTGTTACAAACATCATATTCAATATGTATTCCTTAAAGTTTGTATATTTGGGTTAATGTAAACACATTTTTTTCAAGTCCTCTCAGTGGGAAATGGGGAAGACTGCTTTATATTTGGGATCACTTTATCACTTTATACTTGGGGATATAAGGTATGCTTTATTTGGAAACTTTTCTAATGTAGAAACACAGATCAATTAGGATAGTTCATAATTTCCATGACATTTACCCTAGTATATACTTAGCTGTGAACAGCTAAATCCAAAATTAAGTAAATCAAAAAAGATTTCAAATTTAGTAAGGTGCACCTAAGTGAAAAATAAGTTTCATTCTAGAAATATTCTTGTTCAGTTCCTGGTAAGTTCAATAAATATCTTCCTTGGAATAAATAGTTTCACATCTGATTTGTTTATACTTTTAACTTGTTCTAACTGTGAAGGCCTAATTTTAATTGATTTTAGAATGAGCTTTAAGCCATTCTTCTTTTCACATTTATGGTCACTCAAAGCAGATGTGTTCTGGGAACTGGTTTCCTTATCTCGGCAGAATAGTAGTGGAGAAGAGTATCCAACATCTGCACTCAGAAACAAGGCATTAAGCTGTCATTTCTTAAAGTATTCTCTTAATACTTGCCCCATAATTTTCAGGTTTTAAATGAGTTCAGGAGAACTCTGAGGACTTAACTTGTGACGTATATCTATGGCTCTAATAAATTACAAATATTAAATTTTGTCTTCTGGTGCAAATTGTTGTCACTGTGCTCCGTTTGCACTTGTAACTTCAGCCTTCTTTATAGTATTGACATAGTTTCATGTGCTATCGTTTTAAGTAAAGACTTTCCTGTTTTCTCTTGTGAATCTTCCACGAATGAACCCAGTGGTTCCTGGGACCTCAAGGGGGAGGGAACAGGGCATTTTTAAGGCAGTGAAACTATTCTGTATGAGACTGTAATGGTGGATATATGACATTATGTATTTGGCAAAATCTAATACAACTATACAATGCAAAGAGTGAACCCTAATATAAACTATGGCCTTTAGTTAATAATAATCTATAAATATGGGTTTGTGTACCACACATGGACAAATGTACTACACTAATGCTAACAGCAGGGGAAGCTGTGTGAGGGAAAGGCAGTATATGGGAACTCTGTACTTCCTGAACAATTTTTCTGTAAATCTAAAACTGCTCCCCAAAAGTCTGTTAATTAAAAAAAAAATTGCGTGTGAAGATTAGTTACATGCATAGCCACTTTACTTTTGTAGAATCTCTTTGGTGAGCATACTTGTTTCAAGCTTACATAATATAGTTAAAAAAATGACTCTCTTCTCAAAGAGAAATAATCAGTTGAACAAATCGGTAGTTATCAGAATGCAGTCTGTAGTACATCCTGTTTTTCTAACTTCTCCAATTTAAGTAAAACAATCCAAATTTCACGGAGGAAGGGAGGATGCTACTTGGTTTTAAGGCTGCATTAACGCTGTTAGGGTCCCCTCAGAATACGGGAGGAAGGCCTTCAGCACATATACCAGATTCTAGCATTGAGAGAGGGGGAAAGTGAGAGAGAGAGAAAGAGAGAGAGAGACCATTTTATTGCTTATTTTATTACTTGCAGGAGACTCAACTGTAAAATATTCTTAGTGTAGTTATTTGCGCTTGCTGAATACCAAGTAGTCACCCTGTGCCAGGCCATTCCAAATTCCTTCTCTTTTCTGGTCCAGATATGGCAGCTGAGTGGCTTCTTATGGTCTGCTGAGGTCAGCCTCCAATTATCAGAAGAGATAGGTGATGACTTTTCCTTCTTAGTCTGCAACTGATCTGTGTCCTTTGATATGTCACACGCCTCCAGTTCTGAAACAATGTGTAACAGAAATGGTCATCTGTTAATGGAGCTTGTTCTCAGCACTGGATGTTCTCAGCGCTGATTCACACCCAAGAGAGGCCTTTACTTGGCTGTGCATATGCTGTTTCAGATAGAACATTCTAGTAGGCCAGGGACTTGAATCTCTTCAGTTTTATGTGTGAAGGGAATACCTGGTTTCTTGAATTCAGCTAGGTTGGCTTGAATCTGATACATTGTAGGTTTGAAGAAGCATGCCATTCCTGATGTTCATTTCCCATTTCATGAACCCTCAGAGTAGAGCCATTAAGGACTGGAAAAAAAAAGGAAGAAAGAAAGCCTTCCATTAGTCTGATGAGGTTGTACCCCTCATGCAGTGAAATTTCAGGAGCTGCAAGAAGGGTCTCTTTGCTCCCCCAAAAGTACACTGAAGTCTGGTTCCTTTAATTTTATAATTAATAATGCATTTAGTAACACTAGATCAAGGATGATCTTATGTTAAAATGTAAATATTTCATGGGTATTACTCTTTTCAGTCATACTCTTTATGGTGAGCTGCTAAGAGCTCAGATACTTGTAAGGCAAAGAGAGGAGAAAGATTGAGGGTTTGGTGGCCTGATTTGGGTGGGAACGGTGGAGCATGACACTGAGGGACACAGACAATGAAAACTCAGGCCAGAGGATAAATGGTCCTTGTTTATTCGATTTTCCCTTGGAGTTTTCTTGAGAGGAATTGAGCAGGGTTGGTACATGTTGTATGAGAGATTGTGTGTGTGTGTGTGTGTGTGTGTGTGTGTGTGAAAGAGAGAGAGAGGTGATATGTTAAGGGTACAGTGGGAAGATTGGGATAGGAATTGGTAGCTTTATTATGGACTAGACTTAAGTGAGACCATTTGTTTTGTCACAGTCATACTTGTAGGTGTGAATTTATATCTCCATGCCTCTTTAATTTGGACAGAGGGAAATGTGCAGAATTGTAGTTTCAACTGTGCAGAATTCTATAGATTAGATGCATAGGGCATCGCAGCCCTAATGTATTCATAACAAAGAAATACCCACTCTGTTCCTTTGTCAAGTTATACCTCAAATACTGAAAGTATTATTTCCAATAACTTTTTCCCTGTCATTAAATTGATGACAGTTTTATGCTGGAAGTAGAAGCTTTTTGTGCACCTATAGTGTTTCTTAAATTACCTATAAGAAAAGTGGTACCAGAGTAGTTTAAGGAGTGAGGCTTTGGTTTTGTCCCAGTTCAGTACATTATAATTTCAATGCTATGCACTCCACAGATACTAGTGAGTGCAGAGATAAGTGCTTAGTTTAGAGTTTTAGAAGAAAGAGCTAATGAGATTCAATGTAGCATTAGAAATATCTCCTTCTCCCTCAGGCCAACTTTGTGAGCCCCAGGTTGATAAAGTAAAGCTATAATAGGATTATGTACTTTTCAGAAGTACTTTGACATTTAATATCCATTTGTGGGGTCTTTTGTGGTCATAGAGGCCTAATATATTACATTTTTAAGGGATCAGAGGAGTTATATGGTTTAAACCATCACGTTTTGAGTGAGGAAACTGATGCCCCTAGGTGACTTTTTAAAGGTCACAGTACTGGTGAGCTAGAGAACAACCAGCTATCACTTTATTTACTTTGCTCTTATTTTGGAGATTTTATTAAAAAGAACCATTCAAATTTTCTTTTAGGCCCATATTGATGAGGTCTTAGTGTTCTAATTTGGTTATTCATTTGAAAATATTTGTTAATCTTCTATTATGTGCTGGGTACTGAGCTAGGTACAGAATCTATATATATAGTTGTGAAAAAAAAATCCATGGTTTCTGCTCTCATGGCTGCAACTGACTTATGGATATTTATCCTGTAGAATATAAATCATCATAGTAAATTATTTACTAGTAGCTTACCATCTGCTAGGCACTAAGTTACACAAATATAAAAGCAGGAGTTGAGTGCTATAGGCATCCTCTTAGAATTATTTAACTCTAGGAGAACTTTGTAATAGAGACGCCTCTAACACTAACCATGAGGCGTTGGTGAGATCAGACTCCACAGGCATGATGGGTTGTACATGGTATGGGGTTAATTTTGCTCTGCAAAGACCATGAACTGAGAATTAGAAGACTGGGGTAGTAATAATTGAGCTACTTAAGCTGACTCAGATAAACTAATTCACATTTTATAGCCTTAAGTTTCCTCTAGACCCAGCAAACTTTATTAGTAAAAAGTTGGGCTTTGAAGGTAGAAAGGTGTGGTTTGAGTTCTGGTTTTTCTGTTTACTAGCTGTGTAACCAACTTATAGAGGAATAACAGTCTTCTCGTGGGGGGGTTGTTTAGAGGATAAAAATGAAGTAGCCTACATAAAGTCTGTGATGTTTATTCCATTCCTACCACACCTTCCACCACATAGGATTGTGATTGCCCTGGAGACAGCAATGGGAAGGGATACCATAAACAATGAACCATCAATGTTATAGTGCTTATTGAGGAGGATTTTTGAAGTGTATGTAGGTATTTTAATATAAACTTTCTTTGAAACTTAACATGTATGCAGAAAAGTATACACATCATTAGTGTAGAACTCAATGAATTTTTACAAAGTAAACATACCCAGGTAACCAGAACCCAGATGATGAAATAGTACATCCTAGAAGGCCTTGTGGCACCCTCACTACCTCACAACAAAAATGATTATCTTGACTTTTAACTCATAGGTTAGTTTTTCCTATTTTGGAATTTTCAGAATCTGAAAATTTGGGCATGTGTTCCAGTTGGTAGTTCTCCTGCCTTGTACTTTGTTAAACATTTGATTACCACCTCTACTTAATGGGAGTTATGCTTTGCAAGCAATTATCAGGATGCCAGCCTTCTATCTGAACTATCTACCATTCCTAAGCCAACCAGCCTGCTCCAAGGAGCAGGTGTATATACCAGCTAGCCTTCTAGATTTGGGGATTAATGGATAATCTTCATTTATACTAGATACTAGATGAATTACACAGAATCATAAGAAAGTCATAAGATTTTAACAATCATTGCTTTGAACTAACAACATGAAATATTGTTTTTACAATAAACATCTTTTAAAAAAATTAAAGATGTTTATTTTTTTTTAAAGTAATCTCTATACCCAACATGAGGCTCAAATTTATAACCTGAGATCAAGAGTCTCCTTCTCTACCAGCTGAGCCAGCCAGGTGCCCCTACAATAAACATCTTAATGCAGACCTCTACTAACACTTACTAATCCTTTTATGGTTCTTTATAGCTTAAAAAACAAGGGGTAGGGCTTGCCATCTTGTGCTAACTTAGTCTCTGCTAATTCAACTAGTCTCTGTCAAGGAAGGTATCTATAATGGGGGGGGGGGTAGGGAAGGTAGGTCTAAACAGTTTTGTACTTAATAGGCAAATTAATGAATAATAGAGATGCTCCTTATGGGACCTAGGCATTAAAACCATTCTTTTTTTTTTTTTTAATGTTTATTTATTTATTTTGAGAGATAGAGAGAGAGAGTGAGCAGGGGAGGGACAGAGGGAGAGGGAGAGAAGGAATCCCAAGCAAGCCCCATGCTGTCAGCACAGAGCCTGATGTGGGACCCCATCTTGCAAATTGTGAGATCATTACCCGAGCCAAAATCAAGAGTCAGACACTTAACTGACTGAGCCACCCAGGCACCGCTGAAAACCATTCCTGAAACTGCCACATCTTGGAGTTATTTTCTGGAATCCTTTATTGGTTCAGTGGGTTTAGTTGTAATGTGGGACGTGATAGCCAAAAATGTATACTCTTGCTTCTAGCTTTTAGACTCTCTATTCAAGATTGAAAGAGATCTATTTCACCTCATCTACCTTATAATATTACAGATAATTTCCCCGGGGTATTTTATTGGCCCAACTTATGCTTGATGTTTTTATCTAATGTCCACTCTGTCATCATTGGTGGTTTGCAGAAGAATATATGACCTATGCAAAAAAACTTCTTACTTTACACTCTTTATATAGACCTATGCAAGCATTTCCATAGCACTTTTGAACTGGAGATGGAGCCACTACAAAAGTGCTGTGGTTGGGAAAGGTTGGACTTCTGATGAGTTCAAGTGATTCTTCAAGACCTCTTTCTTTTTTTTTTTTTTTTTTTTTAATTTTTTTTTTTTAACGTTTATTTATTTTTGAGACAGAGAGAGACAGAGCATGAACGGGGGAGGGTCAGAGAGAGAGGGAGACACAGAATCTGAAACAGGCTCCAGGGTCTGAGCTGTCAGCCCAGAGCCCGACGCGGGGCTCGAACTCACGGACCGCGAGATTGTGACCTGAGCCGAAGTCGGATGCTTAACCGACTGAGCCACCCAGGCGCCCCTCAAGACCTCTTTCTACCACAGGCACACAACTAAAGATCCTCATTAGAGACTCCATTAAAAAGAACTTGACCTAGTCTATGGCTTAATTTATATGTGTGATACTTTTTCTGAAAGTGAAGTGATTAATATTAGTCAGTGCATGCCCGGGACCAGAAAGTCTTGTTCTAATAAGTTATTAAACTAACCGGGTAATTAAAAATTAGAACTAAAATGTCATTTCACTGCTGTATTCCTATAAATTAAATTAAACTTTAAGCATTATTTAAGGCTTAAATGTAATATATTTGGCTTTTTTTTCTAAAGGCATGGCTGGAAGCTGGGCCTATTTCTATAAATGTTCTGCTCAGTAGCCTTTGGTGGAAACAGTAGATTTTAAACATTTGGCTCATTTAAATTACTCTTCTTTTTGCTTTCAAAAAAAGATTGAAAAAGGTTAGAGGGAAGTTTAGTGGATTAGTCATTCAATTCCTTGATGGATCATTCACATGTACCAATGCCAGGGAACATTTAACTGATTAAAATGTTCTGAATGAATTTGTCATTTGAGAGTACTCTTTGAATGAATGTCTTTATTATATTGAGTGTATCCTACTGATGTTATTTAGGCTTGTTTCCAATATTCATAAGAGGCTCTGGCTGACTTATCCATAGAATTATATATCCAAGTCAAGTGCATTCTGTATGTGGTTAAAGAACCTTTGTGGCTCTTGAAAGAATTGCAAGGATTTAGTAGTCATTATTGTTTTTAAAATCTAGAGTGGTCATGTTTAAATGATAAATTTAAAAATAAGATGATTAATTTTACAACTTCTTCAATCATTAAGCCTTAAATATTAGAAAGGATAGATTCTTTAAGAAACCCCTAATCCTTAACATCCAAGTATTTAAACATATATCAGCCTTCATCTTATACGCAAACAACTAAACTTGCAGCATTGTTTACCAGCAAAAGCCTCTTCTGCATCTTTTTGTATAGGGTTTCTTGAGAGAGAGTAGATTTGCCATGTCAGACTGATTATTTGAAATCAAAGTTCTGTTTCCAGTTTCAGATTCGTAAAAAGGTCCAGTGTAGCCAGTGAACATAAAAGTACTTACTGCTCACTTAGCTGTAGAATATGAAAGGAAATCATGAGGCCATTAACACATCTAGAAATAGTCCTATTCTAGCTTTCGGTTCCTAAGATAGCTTAGGATAAAATATTCAGATAAGATAGGGTAGGATGGTGAGTTTAAAAATTATTTTCTTTTTTAAACTTTTCTTCCTTCCCGCCCTCACTTCCACCCCTTCTTTATTTTTCTTTCTCCTTCTCCATCTTCACATTCAAGATCTTCCAAGTGCTATGTTGGGAGAACGGTGAAATACACACTTTATCCTTGCATATGCAATGAGTTAGAAGGATGGGAAATTATAGCAAATTCATCAGCAGATTTCAAAGGTGAAAGTGCCCTTCTTGTACTAGGGTTTGACGTGACCTTCAGCAGAATGTGCACACTGTTGATGGGGAAAGGAGAGCTCTCCTTAAGTGGCTGAAATGCAGACTGCACTTTACTTATACCCCGAGAGTCCCTTCAGGCAAGTGCTCAAGAAAGATCTTTATTTCCTTCATTTTTTTTTTCTTTATTACAGAATATTTATTGACTGCCTACCTTATGTTAGGCACTGAGCTAGGTCCTGGGGTCCTATCCAAAAGATTAAAATGATGAAGGAGAGGTAGAGGAAGACATTAATTAAAGACTCATAAAAAGAGCGCCTGGGCAGCTTAGTCAGTTGAGTGTCCAACTCTTAATTTTGGCTCACATCATGATCCCAGGGATCATGGGATTGAACCTTGCATCAGCTCCATGCTGTGCATGGAGTCTGCTTGGGATTCTCTGTCTTTCTCTTTTTCTCTCCCTCTTCCTCTGCCCCTCTCCCCTGCTCACGCATGCCCTATCTCTCTCTCTCAAAAAAAAAAGACTCATACAAATATCAAGATACACAATATGATGGAATGTGATGGAAAGTATATGTGATGTCATGAGAATGTGTAACAGGTGTGGGAAGAGGTCAGGGAAGCCTGAATCTGATTAACTGGGCAAAGGAGGCAGATAAAAAGGCCCCAGGCACATACCCTGAGGAGGGAGAGTCAAGGCTAGTGGCCAGGAAAGTGGACTGTTGCACAAAGCTATGCCAGAAGACGTGGGGGACTGAGGGCCTCTTTTCAGCTGGGCAAATGTTGCAGATTTCTTTAAGACAGACTGTTCCTTTTCTAATACAATGGGAATATTTTCATCTGTATAACACAGCCCATGTGTGTATATAATAGCTGCTTAATAAATATTTATTGAAATAGGAGAGCTGATTAAGGCACTTAGGCCAATGGTTGAAGGATGCTTTACACATTCAGAGATGATTCCTGGGTGACTAGTTTAACAGTTTAAGCAGTTTAACAGTTTCTCTCTTTCAAAGGAAGTAACATAAAAAGACTGGGGTTGCTGATAGTGGGAGTGAGATGTCTCATGATAGAAAACATAAGAAAATTAAGTTAGTGATGATATGATTCAGAAGTAAGTTATTAGCATTATTGTTATCAAGGATAATGGCATTGATTTTATGAAGATTGGTCATTTTCTTTTCCTGTTAAGTATCGAGGTGTGTGTGTGTGTGTGTGTGTGTGTGCGTGCGCGTGTGTGTACACGTGTACATGCATACTTGAAGCCAAGGTAAATTTTGGTAAAAGAGGGTAGGGTTGCCAGATTTAGTACGTAAAATATTAGATGCCTATACATTTGGATTTCAGGTGAACAAAGAATAACTTTTAGTTTACATATGTCCCAGTTCCCCAACAAGATGGGCATTTTCCTCTAAGAACTTTCGGGGTGAGCTGTTCCTTTCCCCATATTTTAAGCCATTGAACATACAATATTTATGTTTATTTATTCTCAGCTCATTCCTGCCACATATATTTTTAGAATCTGAATTTTCCCAACAGTCTGGAAACTTTGGTGAGGGTTTAGTAACACAATGAAGGATCCCTTTCCTGGGAAACCTGCTCACTTATAGCTGAGGCTCAGCCTCCTTGCTCTAAGCTTCTGTCTCTCTGGTGTTACTATTTCAAGAACGAGGCTGCAACATTTTACTGAGTGTGATGCCCTTTGGATCATTGAAACTGAGGGCTACAAAGGCCCCATGAAATGATCATTAATCTGCCTTTTAGAAACTGAACTGTGACCTCAAAGACTCTTAACCAGTTTGGAAAGACATCTGCTGCTACTTCTTAGGAAGATATTAAGTAAGCAGTGGGCACCTGCATAGCTCTGCAATACCAAGCAAACAGTTCACTGTGTGTAGATACCATGAAAAAGAAACAGATCCATGAAGAAAAGATTAGAAGGTAATCTACACAATGAAAACAACTGTTTCTTTGGATGGCAGGATTTTAAGTATTCCTCAATATTGATAATGATGATGATGTTGATAAATGAAAAAAAAAAAGGATCTGATTAGGACACATAGAAGCAGCTATCCTATGCAGAAGAGTCTGTTTTTCTAAAGAGGAAAGTAGAAATTTGAAAGCTGGGATGTTGATATGAGGATTGATGTGTCCTATGAAACACTGTCTATAAAAATGCTTTAGGAGCTATGACATATTTACACCCCTACAATTTAAAGGCAACACATCATTAGAATTAATAAATGCCCTAAAGTGAGTAAGGTTTTTTGCTTTAAGTGTTAGGACATTTCGAATGAAAATGGTAAACCATCAAAGCCAGCAAGTGGTATTAAATTTTTCTGGCTCTTATTTTCTTGATGAGGCTCAGAGAAGATAAATGATTTGTTTTAAGATCACCTACCTGCTAAGAGCCTGGTATAGAATCCAGATTTCCAGATAAAGTCTCTAGTTCTCTTCCTTCACTTCCTTCACCTGCTTCACTTGGCCTTTACCTGCTTCACTTGGGCCTCAAATCTGTGTTGTTGAAATGTTCATACAAGGAACTGGTTACTTAGCATTTTCACATACAGCACAGATTATAGTCCAAAGGCATTACCTGGTATATGAGATTCCTGAGACTGTTGTAACAAATTGTCATAAATTTGGTGACTCAACACAATACTAACTTATTTTCCCAAAGCTCTAGAAGCCAAAATCTGAAATCAAGGTGTCAGCAAATTATACTCCTCCCAGAGGCTCTAGGGGAGCATCTGTTCCTTGTCTCTTCCAGCTTCTGATGGCTGTTTGCATTCCTTGACTTGTGGCTTCATTACCCCAAGCTCTGCCTCTGTCTTCACATTGTCTTCTCTGTGTGTATCTTATCTCCTTCTGCCTCTCTCTTAAAAGGATACTTGTGATGGCATTTAGTCCCGGCAAGATAATCCAGGATGATATCCTCATATCAAAAATCTTTTATTCACATCTGCAGAAACTACCATATAAGATAATAATATTATTCATGGCTTCTAGACGACTGACATCTTTTGGGAGTCATCATTCAGTCCACTATATTCAGTAAATAAAGTAAAAGTCCTTGGAAACCTAGAAATTGAACAAAAAAAATTGTCTGAATTCCTCTCATTCATCTCAGTTTACTTCTGATAGCTTACCAACTGCTTAGGTATATTACAAAGTGGTTTTGGAGGTTGAAAACCCATACAGAATAGCTAGAATTACCAGTCACAACACTAACAACTGATATACATGTATGTAATTCAATACCTGCATTAAAAATACTAAACTGACAATATTACAGGCAAAACGGAGTGCACTGATAGGAAATTTCAGTGAAATGGTGCAAAGAAAAGATGTTAATTAAATTATCAGTATTTCTCAAAGCAAAGAAAACCATTGCATTAGTGGAATGTTAGCCCTCTCTTTTATGAGTCAGTTGTGTCAATTTCATCAAGAACCTTAAAAAATACGTTTAGCACCTGGATGTACTAAGGATTTGTATAACTGTTTTCATCAGGCAGGTGTCTAAAGTTCAGATGGCCCTCATCATCCTCCACAACCATTGATATTTCCTAATTTATTTATAATTTACACTCTGCTTGCCTCCAAGAACTGTATGAAGTGGCTTATCATGAAAGATGTATGTAGCTAGCAATAAAATTTCAAGCAGTTATAGACAGAAGGGGAAATAAATATGCCTCCTAAACCTACGCTAATACATTCATCGAGAATGAGTACTAACACTTATTTCTAAGCTTCCTGGCAGACAAGACAAAAGAGATCTCCAATAATATAACTTAATACTCATTATTTGTTTTTACTTTTACTGCTTCTCCCCATCCCAAGCTGAGATTGTTACAGAAATGTTAGTGATCACCTCCAGTCTTAGTTATCATCTCCAGAAACAAAGTTATTTTTGATTTACAATCACAATGCACTTTTCCAATTTTTGCATACTATATATTACATTTGCTTGAATAATTCTTTGGGCCTGCTTTTAGATTTTATGTGGTGATATTAGAAATCATTAGGTGATAGTAAGGGCTATGCTTGAATGATACCGTCATCATCATCATCATCCTTTAACTGTGGACATTTTATTAGGATCGGTGCTTTCCCTTCAGGTCTTTCTTTGTTTCCAGTTGAATCCCATTAATTGACTCAAGTCACCCCTTGAGAAAAACTTCTTACCCAGAGACTCTACTTTTGTCTATTGCCATGTACATAAATACTACACTGGCAAGTGGTTTGCTGTTTTATTCAACTGTAGCTTAACTACAAATCTGATGACTTTCACCAAGAAAATCTGAGAAAGCATTCCATAGGTAGTCTGAACTTAAGGCAAATATGGGCAGTGATTAGACAAATTATAGATAAATGGGTAAGGAAGTTGTGAGAATGTGTGGGAGATGACTCATTATTAAATACCAGGAAACCAGCACAGTTGGGGAATTAGACATCTATGTGGGCTTAATGTATCATTTTATATAACTGAACCAAATTAAAGCTTTGTGTGAGCATTAAACTTTCCTCTCCTAAGGCTGAATACTCTGGGGATTTGACATCATAGAATTACTAATTTTCAGACCAATAGTTCACACTTCTACTGAGATCTTAATGTCATTTGTGGCCAGTTGAGCATGTGAGGCTGTGAAGCAATGAACTCTGCTTTCCTTGTGGCCACAGTTTTTGCCCCTAATTCCTGGCCTATTTCAACCTGTGTGTCACTGCTCCCAGGCTGAATTAGGTAGAACGTCACGTCTAGAAAAGCATCTCAGGACATATTTTATATCAATGATTGGTTAACAAAGTAAGCTTTTTATCTTATAGGAAGCAGCACAGTTTAGTACAGTTTAGTGAACCTATGAGGACATGCTCTGGCTTAACGATTTGTTGGCTGTCTTAGAAAAGTTTGGGTTTGAAAGAAAAGCGGTATTTGTTTCAAAGGAATGGAAATGCTCAGGGTTTAACTATAGTTTATTAGTTAAGAGCTTAACTCTGGCTCAAGTGTGAGACTGCTTGAGTTCAAATTCAAGTTGCTCAATTTACTGTCTATGTGACTGTGGTCAAGTTAGTTCTCTAATCATGAGTTTACTCATCTATCAAATGGGCATAGTGATAGGACCACAGTACACTTGGTTCTGATTAGAATATGTGCTACTCTGTGTAAAGCAATGATGGGAACAGTGCCTGGCATATGAGCAGCTCTCAAAGGTATTAGCTCTTCTTGTTATTTTTGTTGTTAATTTATCTTCATTATTACCATTGGGAAATTTTGTGCTAAATAATAAATGATACTGGTTTTTTTTTTGTTTTAGAGAAGTTGTGATAGCATCTGTGGTGAGTACATAAACAATTCTTGCATTTCTCCAAGTGCTTAGTTCATGTAAATGAAAGATTCATGACTCAGTTCAAATGTACAGCAGATTAGTCTTTGCATATAATTCACATAACACCAGCTCCTATATGTAGCCATTGTCTTAATCTTGATATCTGGGGGCGGGGTGGTGTACAGAGTGAGGGTCTACCTGTCCTAATTGCTTTCCTTTTTATTTCATAGGTTGATTACAGGAGTTTTTTTTCTTCCAAAGATTTTTGAACCTCATGAAATTTTATATAGCTATAGCCAGCAAAGTTATCCTTGTTGCTTTTTGTGGGGTAGTCACGACTCATTTTGTCTTAATGTTTCAGAATTATTGTCTGCTTTACCCTTGGCAGTTACATGTTTGGAGGTTCAGAAGAAATAAAATGAAGGAATTCTTATTCCCACCCCACTAGAAACAGGACAGCCAAAAAGTGACAAGACATATATCTTGTTTTCCTTTTCATTTCATCAAATCTGAAATCTTGGGGAGATTATGGCTCATGTTGGGCATGTTACTGCTCATGCATGCCTCTCTCTCTCTCTTTATCTATCTACTTACCTAATCTATATCATTGTTTTAGGTGCACAAAGAGGAGTTTAATAGGACTACAAAAGTGGAGTGAAAAGGGTCTTTGGAAGGTATATTTACAAGACAGAGAAATAGTTACTACTTAGTAAAAGAAATATAAAACATTATGTCATATGGCATCATTTTTTACAAATTATTCGCATTTTAAGCAATCATTTGAAAAATCAGAACCCAAAATTTATTTGGCTTCGATCTAGTTTGGTTTTGGTGAGCAATCCGTTAACAGCCGTTAAGAAATAACTAAGTAAGAGATATATAGACTGTGTTTCTTGGTGTGGAAATTATTTATTAAACACATATTTATTGAGCAGGCTGGATACTATTTTAAACACTGGTAATACAAGAGGTGAATAGAATAGTGTATAGTCCAATGGGGGAAACAGACAGTGCTAAGTTAACAAATAAACACATATATATATTCTCTCTTTGAAGGGAGACTTATCTTATATCTTTACCTGACATGATCTTTCCAAGATTATGATGGATTTTATGTGCTGGAAAACATTTATGTGAAATGTACAAATGAGTCTGACATGTGGATTATTATTATTATTATTTTACTTGTGAAATTGCCACTCTTCCGTGTAATATCAAGTAAAATAGTGACACAAATGCCTTGCTCAGTGGGGAGGCAGATGCTTCTGGGGAGGAACAGATGAATAGTTCCAGTTGGTAGCAGCACACTTGAAGTTCTGGTTGATCAGTGGAGTCTTTCACTTCTAGGGTCAAGGTGTAACAGCCAATTAATAGGAGCACAGGCTGGGAAAAGTGTAAAAGATCTACATGCTAGTGTTACTTGTGCTGCTCACGAAAAGCAAACCGGTTTTGTGTGACAAAGTTGTTCTCCCCTGACTTGAAAGCACTAAAGATTTGCTCCCCCTGGAGCTTTCTTGGATACTCCTCCCTTCAAGTCCCACATGGTGATCTTCTTTCTAAGAAAGCCTTTTATAAGCTGCATCTCTCTATGCCATGGTAAGCACCAGAGGCAATGGCCTAGTGGAAATGTTTTGGAGTCATAGATAGTTCTGAATTTAAATCTCAGTTATGACTCTTTCCAGCTGTGTGACTTAAATAAGTTATTTAACTTCCTGGACTCAGAAATAGGGGAGAATAAAACCTTCCTTGTAAGATTTGTGAGGAGTAACAACATGACCATAAGTAAGGTGTCTTGTACTGTGTCTGGCACTTAGTTGGTTCTGCTTAATACTTGAGGCTTGACTCCAAAAGCAGTTGAGGTTACAAAGCTCTGTATGAGGTTATTTCATGTTGTTTCATCTGTAGGTATCATTTCCCCCATAGTGTGGTGAGAATCTTGAGGGCAGGAAACATACTTTGTGCTTCCTTTCTACCTTCCATTGCACCTTGCAGAGTTCTCAGCACCAAGTCAGCACTTAATCAATGTTTATATTGCCACTTCTGGATGTCTTTCAAAAAGCTACTTGAAATTAGGGACTCTAAAGTGTTTTTCATAGTATGCTTGTAGATTTTGGTGATTGGGGGGATTGGGGGGAAGACAATGGCACTACGTGAAATCAACTCTTAGAACCATGATGGGGAGCAGGAAAAGAAAATGTGCCATATTGTTTGAGAATCCCTATGTGTAGCCAAAATTGCATAATGTATTTTATTATGATTAAAACCACAATGAAATATGTGATATCTATTTAGCATGCTCTAAAATACAATGGGAATTCACCTTCATAAAGAACAATAGTCATGGGGCCAAGACCTTGGATTCTGGCCAATTTTAAACATCTGCTTCCTCCTGAGACAGTCTGGAATTATCTTAAGGGATTCAGCCTTGGAACTGGGCTTGGGAGCAAAGGGCTTAGTTTAGTTTTGTCTGAGGAGACCCAGGTTGGTTGAACATGTAGGATGGCAGTGCCCTTTTTCCACTAAATCTGCACAGGATGTACTGTGTCCTAAGGTGGAGTTTTTCTAGGCTCTTTGGTCAGCATTTTAGTTATTTACCATAATAAAGGAATCTAAGAAAAAACTTCCACATAGTAGATCCTCTATACCATTTTTAATGAATGAAAGGTGGGGGTGGGGGAAAGATGTTCTCTGTGTATATCTTTATGTAACAATAACGTTTTCAAGGTGATTTTTGCCTTTATTCTAACACAGTGTAAAGATAGGGACAGACCCCTGCAGGATGAGGTTATTTCATGTTTCATCTGTAGGTATCATTTCCCCCATAGAGTATTGGCTGTTTTTCTCAGCTCTAAGGAAATTTTAGCTTCTGGCAATAGGGACAGATAATGGTGTTCTTCTCTTCAATGCTTTAGCAATAATGTAGTTGTCCAAAATGCTAAATTTTATTCTGCAAAGTTATAATCCAAAATAGATTTTAAAGTTTATATGTATTCTTTGAGCAACACTGGTCAGACATTCATTCATTCAACATTAAACATTTATTTAAGTGCACACATATGCTGGTCTAGATTGTGTGGGAGTTTTAAGGATCAAAGAGATTATATCTTTGCCACTTAAGACATTACAATTATATGTAGATGTATAATTTCATTTCTTAAAGCAATTGATGGTGAAGAATTACTGTGAGTGGTAAATGTTTTTTAAAAATTTTATTTATTTATTTATTTATTTATTTATTCATTTATTTTTAGAGAGAGAGAGGCAAAGAGAGAGGGAGACAGGGAATCCTAAGCAGGCTCCGCACTGTCAGCACAGAGCCCAACCTGGGGCTCCAACCCCCAAACTGTGAGATCATGACCTGAGCTGAAATCAAGAGTCAGATACTTAACTGGCTGAGCCATCCTGGTGCCCCTCCAATGAGTACTAAATAGTTTTACACTAATATCTCCTTTAGATGGCATCATGAGAAATTCTGAACAGATGGATTTCCCTAATTACATAATTCCATTATTCCTAGAGGCTTTAACATAATTTCTAATGATAGTACCATAAATGATAGGACTACCAAACACAGTTTTCAAGATTTCTTTGTGGTTCTTTTTATTTTTAGGATATTTTTCACTGAGATGTATAGTCAAAATTGTTGGCATTTTAAATTGAACTTGATACACAATTATATGCGTTGGTTTCAGTTTGTTTTTTATTTCTAAAGATTGCCTTATTTTTTCCTTTTGATTTAACTTTGTTTTTTAATTATCTAAAAACTTGTACATGATTCTATAATCAAAATTATAAAACAAGGTACAAATAGAGAAATCATTCTTGTCCACTCTCTATACCTATTTAAAAAACTATTTTTAAAATTAATTTTTATTTATTTTATTTGTTTAGTTTGTTCCTTTTGATAAAAGCAAATATACACATAAATATAAAAATAAAAGATAAGTATATGAATATATATGTATACAAATTCATAAATCCTTTCCCATTGTTACACAAATATATTAGACACACTCTTTTGGACCTTGCTTTTTTCACCTAACAATAGATCCTGAAGATCACTCCATTTCTTTTTACAGCTGCACAGTACCATATTATGTGGTGACTTAATATTTTATTCATTAGGTTGCCTATTGATAGACATATGGCTTGTCATATCAGACTTTAAATAATATTTCCCATGTAGGAAAAGAAATATGCTGATCAGCTGATCAGAATGTCTATCCCATAGGTGGTTATGTTTCTCATTGCCCACAAATACTTAGTGTAAATCAGTTTGTATGAGTTTGAATATCATTTTTTCAGTGGCACAACCCTGAGGAAAATACTAGACCCCCAGACTTTTGTATCCAGTGCAACCAGCTACCAAGACACAATGCTCTGCAGAAGACTTATCCCGGATAGCTTGGGAAAATCCAGTGTTAAGTGTTTAGAACCCAGAAGAGAGAATGTTTGGGTGTAGTTATTATCACTTAGGACTTCTCTTTTCTGAAAATCTGAAAACTGCTAGGTTATGAAATTTTAAAATAGGTTTTAATAACCTGCTTAGGTGACGTTTTCATGAGCCATTGGACCAAAGTTTTGTTTAAATTGAAACTTAAGTAGAGTTTATGAAATTTGTGATGAGATCATTAGTTGTTTGGTTTTATTTATGAGACTGTCATTATTAGAGCTTCTTAAAGAAACTCTGCTGGGCAGTGTCTGAGATGTTGGTGGAGGCAACCTTGTGGATGGTGGTGGGTGTGGTTTCCAGGGACTCATGCAGTACTTGCCACCGTGTCCTCTTGGGAACAAACATATACCTGGGAAACGGAATTCCGTGATCAACTAAATTTGAAAAATTTCGAACTAAATTTGAAAAATTCTGGCTTAGACAGGTTTCTTAAAGGCAAGGTTTTTTAGGGTCTTTAATAACTAATATATGTGTGATTTCCCAAGACAGATATAAAATGTTGCTTTTCTCAACGCTTTTTTCTTTATGGATCTTTTTTTTTCTTTTAATGGAGCAAATTTTAGAAAATTTGGTGTAACAGTTAAGCTTTTTATAGTTATGAATGATTCAGAGAGTGAGTTGGAGGGAAAGAGAATCAACTGAACAGGGTAGTTATCGTTCCTGTGTTGCAGGGGATAAAACTGAGGCTCAAGTGTTAGTGATATGCCTGTTGTAGGTTGAAGACAGCTCATCACCATATGTACAGATCTGAGGAAATAAAATATCTAGAAAGTTTAGTGATTTTCTTAAAAATATCAGTTGCTGTGTCTAAAGTTTTTCTAACCTCACTAGCACTCTTATTTTAAGAGTAAAAAAATTTTGGGGGCACCTGGGTGGTTCAGTCAGTGAAGTGTCTGACTTTGACTCAGGTCATGATCTCATGGTTCATGGGTTTGAGCTCTGTGCTGACAGCTCAGAGCCTGGAGCCTACTTCAGATTCTGGGTCTCCCTCGCTCTCTGCTCCTCCCCTGCTTGTGCGTGTACGTTCTCTCTCTTTCTCTCTCTTGCTCAAAAATAAATAAATAAACATTGTTTTAAAAAAGTCTAAAAAATGTTCTAGGCCATGTATAATTTCAGTAGAATGAGATCGGGATTGCTGCCGGCCTTCCTTTTTCTACATGAAATTTTAAATGAACGTATACATATCAGATGGTGCTTTCTGTGTTTCAGATGTCTTCTGGTCAAAACTCTGATAGGATTTATCCTGTTTTCAATTTAGTAAAAATAAGAAATTATTTTTATCCTTCAAACAGTTTCTTTTTTCCCCACTCTGAGTATTTCCAATTCCTTATTTTCCCCCCCTGACTAAAGTAAAACTAGTTATCCTTCATGTGACACAAAGAAAGGTCACAGTCATCTTCTTATTACACAAACCTTCTGTACCTCATAACTGTTGACCTTTTTCTATTCAGAGAGAAGGGTATTAATTGCCTGCTCACCAAGTTTCTAAGCATTTGATGTTCAGAGTTGTTATAAAAGCAAATTTGAAGTTTCATGGAATTGTTTTCTTTGATTGAAGTGGTGGGCTCCTAATGTGGCTTCTACCTGGCCTCTTCCTACAAACGGTTCTATCTTGGAACTTGCTTTTACTTTTTACAGAACATACATTTTAAGTCTATTCTAAGAGAAGAGATTGCAAACAAATACACAATGATTTTCAAACATTCTACAATTGGATACAGTTGGGTTTAGATAAATTGAATAAATAAATGAAAAAAGAAACGAATGACAGTTTTTAATTTGGTATATTTACAGCATAGCAATGAAGGAGTAACTAGCTTTACTTCATTATTCACACCATGGTCATGAAATTTAGCTGGTGTTTAACTCTGATGTTTAGGCTAAGACTAACTTAATTTCCTAAAGACTTTCTGTCTGGAGGAAGGTGATGCTTCCTGTCTGGCTTTTCTGATGGTCTCACAACTTAATTATTTCTGTCATGTCCCATTGCTTACTGCATGTCATTGTAAAGGTCCAGCACTAGAAAGTGCAGATTAATTTTTGTCTGTCTTATCAAGTTTAGGAGATGTAATTGTTTTAGAGTATAATTTAAAAATTCTCACAAGCACATAACAACTCTTCTACTGGCACCATTAGAAATTAAATACTTTCTGTGGCGAGGATGAGAATTACATTAGGTTTGGGATCTAAATTGCTTTGGTGGTAGGCAGTTTTATGTGTTGTTACTGTACCTTTGAGAAACAATCAGAACACAGGATGAGCGGTATTTTAGACAAATAGATAGAGGGATATCCCTTGTGGGTCAGTAGCTACACTTGGCATTACCAAATGGAGACTTGACATCGCCAGATGGAACCCTTTTCTAAGTATAGGCTAATGGAAGCCCCCTGTAGCCAGTGCTGGAGTGGCTTATCACTCCTCCAGTCTCATCTCTTTCTCCCTTGTTTTTGTTGAGCTAGGGAAGGGGAATACTGCCTGGTGATGGTGATGGCATCTCACTTTGTCCTCCAAAGTTTTGGATTTCAAAATTACTAATATTAAAAGGCTTTCCTCAAACTGGGGGCAGGAAGACAAAAGAAATTCAGAAGAGAGCAAAAGAAGGTGGAAACAGAGTTATTAATAGCCTTCCCCTGATTGTATGGGATTCATATGGTTATCGAATGTATATGTACAAATGCAACTTACTAGCAATAATATGATGATAAAAGTGGTAGTTATCACTTACTGGGCACTTACTATATGCTTGATGCCCATACAACTGTCTTAATTCATTATTGTAGTTAATTTCCTTGACTGCTCTATGAGGAAGTGCACTGTTACTGGAGCTTAGAGAGTTTAGTGCAGCAACATAGCCACATTTATAGAGTTGGTGATTTGCAGAGGCAGAGATCTGAACAAGGTGTTTTCTACTCTATTTTCTCTGCTTTGACCCAGGAGGCATGTTAGGTACCTGTACAAGGACTAGTGAGTGTTGTTACAGAGACCATAGACTTGCCATGTTCCTAGGGCACATCTGCCAAAGATTTCCTCTTTTGCTTCATTTCACATTTTGTTCAAGGGTTCAAAATTAACAAATTTAAGTAAAATATCAGTTCGTTAATAAGGTACCCTAAAACATGTTTGAATAAAAACCCATATAATGCCTTAGTTGCTTTAGTAATGTAATGTTAAATAAATATTTTCTACTTTTTGTGATTGCATCATTATTGAATTTTTAAAAATATAATTTGTTTTTAACATGATTTAACATGATTGGCTCATCTCCTGGGGGTACAGTTATCAGAATCTTTTGAGTAAATGGGTATGTAGTTTCGAACAACATTTTTAGTATTATAATTGGTTGTTTTTAAATTATGATGTCTACTTTATTTAGAAACATCAGGAATGTTAAAGGAAGGGAAAATTTTATATTTATCAATTCTAAGGATTAACTATTCAGCAGTAATTTTCTTTACCTCTTCTTACACAACACTTTTGGTTTCTATTACTGTTACTTATATTTATGTATTATTTTCCCCCTTGAATTGGAAGCTCTTTGAGTTTTGTTTTGTTTTGTTTTGTTTTCATATCATGGGCCCTCGATAAATATTTGTGTCACAGATGGCTGAATGTTTACTTGTTATTATTAAACTTGTGCCTCTCAATATGTTGGGTGACAATCAGAAACTGATGATAATTATTGTATTAAAAACAATCTAAGAGCACACATCCATCCTATGGCATTGTTATGTAAGGACAGAACCAATAGATTTAGGTTCTCTCTCATTCTTTGGGCATGTAAATGAATCTGTAAAACTCAGTGGAAGTGAAGCCTATTTCTGCATGTGTATTTTAGAGAGACAAGATATTGATTCTCCTCCTTGGAAAAAAAAAAGAAAAGTTGATGACTAAAATTTTTTTGTGATCTCTATGACAGTTTTATCACATATATCTCCAAAAAAACTAATTATTTTCTAAGAACACATCTTTCTGTGTGCTAACAGAATATGAAAACCTATCAGTTGCTTTTCTTTCCTTTTCTTTTGTCTTCTTTTTTTAAACCAAAAGCCAAAAGAAGTCAGTCTTTAAATATTTAGATGTTTTTCTCGGAGATAGGGCTGTACTAGGCAAATACACTGGCGTTAACATTTCTAAAGCAGGCTCAAAATAAATGAGATTAAGAAAAAACAAAACAAACTCCTTCCTATCTCTATGTGAATTGTCATTTTAATTAAAGCTGTGTGTCATCAGTGACAGGAGATTGCCCCAGAAAGATAAAGTCAGACTGTGTCTGTCTTTGTCTTTCATGAAGGCAGAAGGAATATGAAAGAAACCAAATAGCTAGATAAACTTGCCATTACAATTAAAAAAATAATTTGCTAAGCATGAGGTGAACTGCATTATTAGTTGATTAACATCCTTTTCTTTAGATTATTACATTTCCTAATCTAATTTATGGGTGGATTTCCTGGTTTGGGGGCTTAAGCTAGTTTGTGCTAGACTCCTCTCACAGGCTGTTTTATGGAGATAAAGGAATCTGGAAACGGAAATCACTTTTTTTGTGGCTTTTGATTTGAATTTTTATTTATTCAGGTTAGTACAAGGTTGTGAGATCAAATAAGAACATACTTGAAAGAACTTTATAAAATGTAAAGTATTACTTGTTATTACCTTAATTATTATTATCTGGACAACAAAGTAAAATGCCTGCGTTTATTTATCCCCTCCTTCTGACCCACATTGTTCTCCTAGGAAATTGGGACTTTTCTTTGGTGTGTTTACTTAGAAGCTAAGAACTGCGACTTGAGGTTTGCTTTTCAAGGGGCCTTAGTCCAAAATCAAACAAATACAGGATCATCAGGTGGCACACAGAGAGCAGTGTCATCATCCTTCTCAGTGCTTGGGCCAAGGTGAAAATGTGCTTTATTGTGGAATAGGTAAAACTTGAATCTTGTTAATGGAGAAGAGAAGAATAATTTTAGTGATGAAGGCAAACCTGAATCTGAAGCTCACAGATCAAATGCAATCAGAGAAGCAATGAGGACTATTCAGTGCACTTAACACACAAAAATACCAGGAGCAGCATTAACATCTTTCTAAGGCCTTGTCATAGTTAAACCCAGTCATCTGAAATGACTTCGGTGACTTTTCTCCCCCCAAAAGTTCACATTCCCTGCTGCAGGGAGAGCCCTATTTTCCAAAGAATTGGCCCATCACTGGAGAGAACCCAGACAGAGGGGCCTGGAACTAACTGGCTTCAAGACTGCTCCAAATGAGAGCACCGTGAAGATGGAGATTCAGAGATATCAGGTGTTCTTAAATGAGACACATTGTACTGGTGTTGTTTCCTCATAGGAGCCACTACAGTGTAAGCCCCTTGAGGACAGCATGTGAGTTTCTGTATTTCCATCATACATACCCAAGTTTCTTATATTCACCACATACATATGGTTGAATGAATGAGTACCCCTATGTCCACACTGCCAGCATGTAGAACTCTTTATCCAACCTCATCTTGCTTCCTTTGTGCAACATTGGACAAACACCTTTCCTGTTTGCCACTATTCTTCTTAACTTTCCTGATTGTCCTTTTACATGATGTATTGCTACTTCTTCCTTTCTCTGAGTCCCAGTCCCCACCCCTTCAAGCTGGCTATTGCCTATGATTCTGTTCCCAGCCCTCTTCTTTAGATTTTTTGTCTGTCTGTGCATTAGAATCACCTACTGCTCTGACCCTGCAATAACACTTGTGCATGAGTGTGTGCATGTGTGTGTGTGTGTGTGTGGTGCATACTTTTGTGAAATGTTTGTAAGTTACAGACTTAATGTCCCTTTATACATCAGTGTATATTTCTAAAACCAGAAACATTCTTTCATATAACAATTATCATGATCAGAAAATTAACATCAATAATACTACTATCTAACCTACAGACTTCCTTCAAATTCTGTCACTAGGACACTAATGTCCTTTATAGCAAAAGGAAAAAAAAAGCCACAATTTTTGTGGTATAGGAATTCAATCCAGGATCACAAGTTGTGTTTTATTCTCGTTTTTTTTTGTAGTCTCTTTTAATTTGGAGTTCTTCAGTATTTCTTTGTTTTTCATGACCTTGACATTTTTGAAGTGTACAGGCCAGTTATTTTGGGTTTGTCTGATGTTTCCTAATGATTAGATTTAGATTTTACATTTTTGGCAGGAATAGCACAGAAATGATGTGCTCTTTTTAATGTCTCTCTCAGGGGCACATGATATCTACTTGTGACATTATTTGTGGTCACTTAGTTAATGTGTTGTCTGTCATATCTCTGTGCTGTAAAATTATTCTCTTCCTCTTATATTTAATAGCTGTCTTGTGGGGAGATACTTTGAGACTCCAAGAATAAATACATATTGTGGATAATGAAAAGTCAGGTTTCTCATTGTTGGAAAAGGGCAACACGAATGTAGAAAGGTAGACGTTTAGAATGAACCCATGTGGTGTTGGATTGGATTAGAGACAATAGTATGAACTCCTGGTTTTTATATCTATATAGATATGTCCTTCCATCCATCCTCCTAGCTCTGTCCTCTGAGAGGATAAATAGGTAATAATAACTTAGTAACAATGGGCACAACTAATATTCTATCTTGTTTTCCAAATGCCATTCTCCAATAAAAATTGACCAAGGAAAGAACAAGATAAGCCTGGAACAGCTTGTTTTACCAGAAAGTAAGGAAGTGAGCAAGAATGATAGAGGCATGTCAAAAGGCCACAGGAGCCAGCTTGAAGGGCTACTCTCACTGAACATAAAAGTAATTGATGGTAAACAGACAGAATAAAATAAGAATTCATGAATCTGAACACAAGCAAACAAATAAATGAGAAAGGAAAGTTATTCCTTACAACAGAATTCCAACAAATAAATGTAGGAGAAATGACTGAATGAAAATCACCACGAGTCAGCTACCATGGTAACTTCTTTGAGGCAAGAATCATCAATGGATTCTTCCCACATTTAATAATGTTAGGTATGCTCTTCCTGACTCCTCCCACCCATTCAGCATATGGCGTTCAGCACACGATTATGTCAAATCTCTTCATAAGCTGGCCTTCCTTCTGCCCATCCTGTCATGTGCCCGAGTATCTAAGACAAGAAATAAATACCCTGCTTTCTCACTATTGATTAATATCTTATCCCATTATTTAGGTTTTCCAAGAAAACATTTAGCTTATATTATATCAGTCCATAACAAGATAAGAGCTAGAGAAATTCCCTGGAAACGTCTTCCCCTGACAACTAATGCAACTGTATTTTCAAACACACCATTGGTGAAATATAGAAAGGTAAGAGGGGGCTGTCTGTCTGGAAAGCAGTCAAAATGGAATCTGTTGGGGGCAAATAAAACTTTCTGGGCCTACTCTCATATCTTAAGATACATTGGTAGGCAATTTCTTTGGCCTTGGAGAAAGGTATTAAGAACTGACCTAAGATGATGGTCATGCGTAGCCCTTACTGTTTTTAAACATTTTGTTTTGTTTTGCTTTTTTCCCTTTGCTTCACAGTCATCAGACACAGAATGTGAAGGAGTTTCAGGAATATTTTAACCAGTTTTTTGCTTATAGTTTCCTTTTTATGTATGCACAACAGTGGTATTTGATAATGTGTCTAAGTAGGTCTAAAAAAGCTTTCTCGAGAAGTATAAAGAAAAATTCTAAGTGATTAGAAAGTGAGCTGTAGTATAGTTGGCAGCCTATCTTATTTTTTAATGGTGCATAAAATAATGGCTTATCTTACAAGTGATGGCATCTCAGATGCTATTAAAGCTGATCTTTGCAGCTTTTGTATGTTGGCTTTTCAGCCAGGGAGAGACGAAAGAGCAGGCAGGAAAGAATATTAAATATATAACAGTAATACTATTTATTGAGTAGCTACTATAGGCCAGTGTTATGCTAAGTGCCTTATGTATATCAATACATGTAATTCTCCCCAAAAAGTCTGAGAGAGAGAGTTATTGGTTCATAATTCACAAGAGATTTGAGGTATCATCTACTGCAAACTTTGCTACTATATATATATATATATATATATATAATAAAAGTAAGTCTCAGACTAAATACTTCTATACACAGAAACATTTACTAAATAAACACTTATTAGCAAGCAAGGAAGAAAGAAAAACAAAACAGTTTATATGGCTTGTTTTATGCTTGTTGGGAAGCCCCAGTTCTACTACTTTGCGTAAAGCTTACTTCATGCACATAAAGATTCAGAAGCTGATTTCTGTTACCCTTATTACAACTATTGGGCAACCTCAAATCTTTTTAAACCAACAGGTGATACAAGGTCATGTAGAGATCAAGTCTCAGGTCCATCCCCACGGGGAGAATCTCTATGAATGGTTGGTTATATTCTGTTCACACTAGAGTAGAGGGTGTCTCTAAAATATTTTTTGTTGCTCCACTATTCTTAACTGTCTTTAATTTTAATTATAAGAGTCTGTTTCTATAGTCTAAAAATTAATCAGCCATTAGATTCACCAAGTAAAATACATTGCTAACTTTCATTACATTGATGATCAGGGTCTTAGGTGTTAATATAGATAATAGAAATCCTTAGACTGTAATAAAAATGTGGCTAATAGAAGTTTTTATAGCAGTTGCCTCTAGAGTGTTCTCTTTCCAGTTAGATGTGGGCTGAATGTGGAATCTTGCTTAGGGCAACCTACTACTGCAGAGTTAAAAATTGAACTAACTAGCATGTGCACAATATCACACTGCCCATGCAGGAGTTTTGAACATCGAGTACCTACGTTGTAATGGAACTAGGGGAGGAGGAGATGGTCTCCTACATCCTAGGATGTACCTAGGAATCCTAGTCCCATGAGGTCCTTGATGAAAACAAAGTCCTTGATCAAATGCATTGGGAAAAACCTACATTCTGTAGTACCATCGCAGAAATTAAAAATGCACATTAGCGGGGTGCCTGGGTGGCTCAGTCGGTTAAGCGGCCGACTTCGGCTCAGGTCATGATCTCGCGGTCCGTGAGTTCGAGCCCCGCGTCGGGCTCTGTGCTGACAGCTCAGAGCCTGGAGCCTGTTTCAGATTCTGTGTCTCCCTCTCTCTGACCCTCCCCCGTTCATGCTTTGTCTCTCTCTGTCTCAAAAATAAATAAACGTAAAAAAAAAATTAAAAAAAAAATGCACATTAGCTATTAAGTGGTCACTTTCCTGCAATAAAGGAACCTGCTTAGCTTTGTTTGACCCTGCATTTCCCAAACTTAGTAGACCACAGAGTCCTGTTGTTCATTGCATCCCTGAAATTAGTTTTCCTTGGGGCACACTTTAGAAAATACTGCTCTAGAGATTATAGAAGCAACTTTTTTTTTTTTTTAACGTTACTTTTGAGAGAGAGAGAGAGACAGAGCATGAGCAGGGAGAGGGAGAGGGGGAGACACAGAATCTGAAGCAGGCTCCAGGCTCTGAGCTGTCAGCACAGAGCCCCATGTGGGGCACAAAGCCTGATGTGGGGCACAGAGCTTGCTTGATGTGGGGCTCAAACTTACGAACCATGAGATCATGACCTGAGCCGAAGTCAGATGCTTAACTGACTGAGCCACCCAGGCACCCCTAGAAGAAAGTTTTCTTAACCAACACCCACTCAACTGACATTCCTTTCCTAAAACTTGAGATAGCAGTCTCCTCTCTAGCATGCTCTCCTATCACTGGAGTTGTTTGCTTACAAAGAGTCAATTGAGTTTTTTTCCAAAACCTAGTTATTCCATTTGTAATTGTAATTACAATTACATAACTTAATTAAATATTACATAATCCTGTGACTTGTGAGTATAAATATAAAGAGTTAATTGTTTCTCTGAAAAATAAATTGAATGCTTCAGAAAGGGGACTAGTTGCAAGTATTGTTAAATTAGATGATAGGAAGATAACTATTAAAGATTTGGGAAAAAATAATAAAAAAATTATTTTTAGATTTTTTTGCAAGTATCTTTTAAGTTACTGATGCATTTTAAAGACTGAAATATATCATTACTCAAGAAAGATTAAATGGAGAACATAAATTAGTGGAACCATACTCAAGTGTAAGGCTTTGAGTATGGTTCCACTAATTTATTACATAAATTAAATTTTTATTATTTCCTGATTTTACTGAATTTTTTGATTAAGTGACTAATTACAATTTCTGTAGGTGTCAGATAAAAGGGCTGTATCCTAGTGAAAGAGAATTGAAGAATTTTGTATATACCCTATGGTATGTTTTTAAATATTTAAGACAGATTTTGTCCATGTCTCTCAAGCTAGTCTCAGTTGTCTTTAGAACCTTCTTTACTTGCTACCTTTTTTTTTTTTTTTTTGGCTTTATTGCAAGTCCATGGGTTTGCTTAGTGCCCATAATGCTGTTTAAAAATGAGGGTTAAATTTTAATTTCTCTCTGGGAGTTATCCATACATATACACATGTGCATCTTTTTGAATTCTGTCCTCTGTTTTTGGTTTCTGTGGGGACAAATTTTATTTATCTTATTTATGTATTTTTCAGTATTATTTTGTAGTCAAAGTTCTTGAAAGAATGTGCAGCAAATTGCATTTGATTTCTATCTGGATTCTCTTAGGCTTGGTCCCATGGCAGAGCCTATAATTTAAGTTAGGGTTATGTTGCTATTTAAGAATTTTTAGCATCTGTACTCATATGTGCTATGCAAACAAAACAATTATTCTATTGTGGACCAATTTTTTCTTCTGAAATGTGTAACACAACAGTTATTTTTCTAGTTTAATTAGGGCTGTGTTTGTATAAAGATCTACAGTTTATAAAAGCAGTGAAGCAAAGACAATGTAGAAAAGAAAAAGAGAAAGTATTGCCTGATTCTTTCATTAAAGAAAAAAAAGGGGAGGATTCAGACAAATTTGGAATTCACTCAGTTTTTTATCTTATATTTTTTTTCACAAGTACCAGACATGGAGCTGTAAGATAGTAATTTGTCAAACCACATATTAAGCTGGTATTTGATATGAAAAGAATATTTCCACCCAGTATAATATTGCTTTTTCAAAACATTAAAAACCCTTATATTAGGGTGGTAATTGAGTGAATACTTTACAAAAAACCCTGTGTGCTTCATTATGACACATTTCCTGTGCATTTTTTGGGAGGGCAACCATGTCAGAATGTGGAGGGACCGAATAGAGGTATAGAGCCATCTCTTTTCACTCCGGAGTAGTAGTTGGCATGAATGTTTGGTATCTGCAGGTAGTTGTTTTAAACTCAATATGGAAGAATCGGGGTGTCTGGGTGGCTCAGTTGCTTGAGTGTCTAACTCTTGATTTTGGCTCAGGTCATGCATGATCTCATAGTCATAAGATCAAGCTCGGTGTTGGGCTCAGCCCCAGACAGGGAGTCTGCTTGGGATTCTCTCACTCTGTTCTTCATTGCTCACACTCTCTCTCAAAACAAACAACAAACATGGAAAAATTATTTTATTTTATTTTATTTTTCAATATATGAAATTTATTGTCAAATTGGTTTCCATACAACACCCAGTGCTCATCCCAAAAGGTGCCCTCCTCAATACCCATCACCCACCCTCCCCTCCCTCCCACCCCCCATCAACCCTCAGTTTGTTCTCAGTTTTTAAGAGTCTCTTATGCTTGACTCTCTCCCACTCTAACCTCTTTTTTTTTTTCCTTCCCCTCCCCCATGGGTTTCTGTTAAGTTTCTCAGGATCCACATAAGAGTGAAAACATATGGTATCTGTCTTTCTCTGTATGGCGTATTTCACTTAGCATAACACTCTCCAGTTCCATCCACGTTGCTACAAAGGGCCATATTTCGTTCTTTCTCATTGCCATGTAGTACTCCATTGTGTATATAAACCTCAATTTCTTTATCCATTCATCAGTTGATGGACATTTAGGCTCTTTCCATCATTTGGCTATTGTTGAGAGTGCTGCTGTAAACATTGGGGTACAAGTGCCCCTATGCATCAGGACTCCTGTATCCCTTGGGTAAATTCCTAGCAGTGCTATTGCTGGGTCATAGGGTAGGTCTATTTTTAATTTTCTGAGGAACCTCCACACTGTTTTCCAGAGTGGCTGCACCAGTTTGCATTCCCACCAACAGTGCAAGAGGGTTCCCGTTTCTCCACATCCTCTCCAGCATCTATAGTCTCCTGATTTGTTCATTTTAGCCACTCTGACTGGCGTGAGGTGATATCTGAGTCTGATTTTGATTTGTATTTCCCTGATAAGGAGTGACGTTGAGCATATGGAAAAATTATTTTAAACTGTAGTGATTTCCCTGCCTACACTTCATTGTAAGCAGCATGGATTATTTCCTATCAGAGCCTAGAGACATTTTAGGAGGCTTTTTGATATTATGTTGAAATCTTGTAGTTAGTGACATAATTTTCTATCACGCCTTTTGTGGAATTGATACATAATGACTTCTCAGAATTTGTTTATTATTGTAACAATTGAATCCTTTCTTGTTTTTCAGTACACCTCCATATACTGTTTTCTTTTTTTTTTTTTTAATTTTTTTAATGTTTAGTTTTGAGAGAGAGAGAGAGAGACAGAGACAAAGAGGGAGATGGAGTGTGAGTGGGGAAGGTCAGAGAGAGAGGGCAGAATCTGAAACAGGCTCCAGGCTCTGAGCTGTCATCACAGAGCCTGACGTGGGTCTCAAACCCATGGACTGCGAGATCATGACCTGAGCAGAAGTAGGATGCTTAACCGACTGAGCCACCCGGGTGCCCCTGTTTTCTTTATTTTGTAAGTCCATGAAGGAGAGATGACTTCTATTTTTGTACCATTGTAACTGAACTCTTGAACCTCCCCTTCTTAGGGGTTTTTCATGTTTCTGATCATTTTGTTGTGGCTACCAGATTTCTTTTTGCTTCTTTAGGGTTGATTTATAGGATCACAATAGTACTTTGAGAAACTTGGGGAGCTTTTATGATGTAGGAAGAGTAGAGATTTTAAATGTTAAATCACATTGCTCATTCACTCATTTGGTAAACATTTATGAGTCAAATAACTGCTAAGAACTAGAGATACTAAGATGAATGAGAGAACTTTCAAAAGTTTGCTCAATATTCCTTCTCAGTTGCTACTATCTAGAAAATGTATAGTAAGTACTATACAAAAATGTAGTTGAAATGGAGAAACAAGGTTGTTTGCTAGAATGGGCAAACATATCTCTTGATCTCCATGAAAACCATGAGGGTGACATTGAGATTAGAGTTACGGAGAGGGAATGGACATTGTATCCTAAAGAGTGCTCCAGAAGTAATATTTGCAGTAATATTTTCTTCAGGTGTACCTCCTTTTTTGACTCTTATCTTGTAATAGAAGTCATAAAACACGCTGATGATCCCGGCATTGAGGGCTAATTGAGGAACACAGGGGAAAATAGAGGCAAAATGGGACAGGAATTTTATTGGGTGAGCATTAGCTTATTTGAAAAATGGGCTTTTGGGCTTCATGTTTTGGACAATCAGCATAGTGGTTTGTTTCAATGATTATTTCACAGGAGGTGATATTTGTAACTTTTGCTCTCTTGGAGAATGCAACCATTGTAATACTCTGACATGGTGTTGAGGGCAATAAGTAGGGAAAGGAGGCCTCTTTTCATCTCTGCTCCAAGGTCGGTTATTGGGCCTTCCTTGGCCTGGTGGAGACAGAGGGAAAACAAACAGACCCCTAGTGCCCAGCAATGGTGTAATGCTTTCAGACTACTGCGCCATGGTGGGTGGAATTTCACTTTCTGGCAAGGACCTGAAGAGGTTTATGAGCTTTCCTATGAATTGCTTTCTTTTCCCAACTTCTGAAAAGTTGTCCTCATTGAGGCCAAGAGGAATGAGGCAAAATGTGGCACACCTTTCTATTCTATAGAATAGAATTTCTATTCTATAGGCTCCATGATGAGTCAAAATGATGAAGCTGATGGCTTTCTAGTTGGAGATAACATTTTAGGTTGTCCTCTCAGCAAACAGGATAAGGAGAGGGCAACAAGCAGATTATAAGGATTATTTAAAATCCTGGTTGGTAGGGAGTTGGGGGTTTTGTGTCTCTTGCATACGTTGCACCTGGTTTGAAATCTTCTCAGTACACTCCCAAAGCTGCTGTGTGGCTGGCAGCAGTGTCGGGTGGAGATCTCTTAATCCCCACACAGGTCAGCATCTCTCCAGAATAAATCACTTGTCTTTTTCCTGCCTAACATTGCAGGGGATGGCTTAGAAGGCTAACCCTCAGATTTGAAAAGTCTGCAGATTGCTTCTCTACTTGACAATCTTGAATTTTACTTTGCTGTGCTGGTCTTCTTAGTTTTCTCCAAGGAAATGGATTATATTTTGCTACTGAAGTGCAAATATAATCATTGTTATTTTCTTGTCTTGTGGAGTATATTTTGACTGGAATAAGTAGATAATGTACTGTTTTCAAAGTACCAACCACAGTGGTTTTTTTATTTTAACATTAAGTAATTCATGTATTATTCTTTCTAGGCAATTATAGAATTTTTTAGCTGCTCAGTAGTTTACTAAGCACATATATTTTCAGCACTGTGCAAGGAACTGGGGCAGACAAAAGAAATCTGAGGCACAGTTCCTATCTTCATGTAGGATAGTATTTGTAAAGAAGTGAAACTGAGTCAGAGGAAACAAAGAACAATTAAATGGCCAGCTGTGTAGTGCTCTCTATAGGAACCATATGTAATTTAAAAAAATGAATATAGATGAATGAATGAATGAATGAATGAATTGACAAAAAAGTGTTTGTTCAAGGAAGAAATCATTGTGGACTGCAATCTGTCATGGAGTAGCAGGGATATGAGCAGAGCCACAAACGATGAATAGGATTTGGCAAATAGAGGGAAATGGAGGAAAGATGTTTGAGGTAAAGAGAGCAAAGGTCCGAAGGTAGAGGTGAACATGGCATATGTTTGGGACAGTGAGAGAAAAGGCCAGGCTGACCGGAGGACAAACGTTGTATGGGAGGAATAAAACATAAAAATAAAGTTGGGCGTCTCCCCTTCTTCCTTGGTGAGTGAACCTGAATTTTGTGCCTACCCCCAAGCGATGAATCATGATTGGTCTAATCCACTCATGGAAATTCTATTCCCTACTTTCCCAGTCTCCTTTGCAGATAGGACAGCTCTGGACCTCACTCTGGCCAAGCTAAAGAATGCTGATGGTATTTCTGGAAATGTTTTTGCTCTCTTGATAAAATGTTGGAACTCTCTTTTCCCCTCTTTCCACCCTTTAATGAAGATGGAAAGCCTAGAGTCATGCAGCAACTAGGTCCCATGAGGAAAAGGCTGAGAAGTATTCTCTCTGACACTGCTGAAGTGCTTTACCCCACCAACAGCTGTCTGCTTCTAGACTTCCTGTTATGTGAGAAAAACCAACCTATGTTTATGTAAAACACTCTAAGTCATGGGTTTTAAAGTTATTTGATATTATTTTAAGAAGGTTAATCGGTAATAGTGTATAAAGTGAATTGGAAGGGAATAAAAATTGAGGTCATTATCATAACATTATAGGCCTGAGGTAAAGAGGTTTTGGACAAGATTTATGGCAAGGGGAGTAGGAGACAGACAGACATCTCAGAGAAGAAGCAAAAAGATTCAGTACAGATTCAGCAAGGAGATAAGAAGCCACATAACTTTGAAGTTTCTAAACAGGAAGGTAAGTGGGATTGCCATACAGCTTTAGGGATAGGCAAATGATGATAAAAATGAATTCTCTTCTAAAGTATGTAGAGTTTTAGTTAATGATGGGACATCCAAGTGGAAATATTTAGAAATATAGCATTTGAGTTCAGGTGAGTCTATAAGGTAGCTATGACCTCAGGCATGGACAGAAAGAAAAACATTCGATGATGCCTCCAGTTATGAATTGAGAGGAAGAAAAGTGGTTAGCTGTATAACATGGAAACAGAAAAAGGAGATAACACAGGGTTAGAAGATTAAGCAGGATGCAGTGCCATCAAAGCCAAGGGCACATAGTGGGCACCAATAAATGCATGTTTCAGGGAGGAATGAGGTTGTCATCAGTATCCAATGCCCTAGAGAGGTCAAGGAAGATGAGTTCTGAGGAGCAAAGTGAATCTAGTAAAAGTAGGACACCAATGATCTCCAAGATTTACAAGACAGGGATTTCTACAGACTTGAGGGCCATATATCATCTGCCCAGATCTGCAAAGAAGACGGGGCAGTGATTGAAGGGAAGGGAGTAGAAGCTCAAGGTGATAGAGAAAGATCATTCATTGAAGAATTTGGGAATTGAGAAGAAGGGCTGATCCTTGCAAGGGTAGTAGACTTAGCAGAAGCACTGAAAACCAAGAGAGAAGAAGTTAGTGGAAAGGTCCAAACACAAAGCAAAAGTAAGGCCATAGGTGGTACTGGAAAGAGGCTCACATGCTCCTCTGAAGTTGGAGGCAAGGACGACACGGCAGCTGTATAAACTAGTCTGTGGAAGCAAATACACTTTGGTCCATCTGTCCCCACAGGGTAGGTGAAGTCAGGTGTTAAGAGCTGGGCTGGTGGAGGGAAGAAGTGGAGGGGGGCCCTGGGGAGGGAGGAGGTTGAGAAGGCTAGTGTGCCAGCAAGAGGATCTCCAGAGGACAGAGAACAGATCTGAAGAAAAGTAGGAGAGTAAGGGGGTGGGGGTGGGGTGGTCTGAGAAGAGTAAATGCAGATCTCAGACTTGGAGTGGGACCTTGAGATGGTGAGACTCAGGCATTGCCTGTTAGTGGCCAGACATTTGTTACACTTTTAACACTTGTGACTTGTTATAAGTAGAGATTTGATTCTTGTTCTAATATTATCATTTTTTGGAGAAAACACATAAGCAAAATTATATGGGATTTATTCATTATTATTATTTTTTAATGTTTATTTATTTTTGAGAGAGAGAGAGAGGGAGAGAGCACAAGCAGGGCAGGGCCAGAGAGAGAGGGAGACAGAGGATCTAAAGTGGGTTGTGCGCTGACAGCAGCAAGCCCAATGTGGATCTCGAACATGTGAACTGAGAGATCATGACCTGAACCGAAGTTGGATGCTCAACGAACTGAGTCACCTGGGTGCCCCTTATATGTCATTTATTAAAAAATATACTTAGAAATACAATTTATGCTGAGTGTAAGGTACAAATCTAATGGGCTTTATCTCACTTTGGTAAGACTTTCTCAATATGTAATAAAAAGTTATCTGTGTTCCAATCGTGGCAATATTTTGCCCGTCCACATATTCATCTATATTCTTCTTGGACTCAGCATTGGATTTCTGACAGTGTTTGTTGAAACCTGCCATCCATCCATTCACAGCAGCTTCTCCTAGTAATCTCTGTGAAACACAATTTTTAAACGTCCTTAAAAAAAAGCATACTACTCTAATGAAATGGCAGATGGTGTGTTGCATGATTTCCTAACCGGTGTTACTTCCACACTGTAATTGAACTATATAAAGAACTTTGCTCTCAACTCAGGAGGAATTCTGTGAAACTCAAGTTTTTGTTAACTTATAAAAGGATCATTTCTGTAATACTGGGATTGACTTTCATATGTGTGTGTTCTAGCACTAGTTTTATTATGTAAAACTACACATAAATCGTGAGAGATAAAAATGATGGATACAAATTGTGAGGACTACACAACATACTTTAACATCCTTATTTTCTTCTAATTTTTAATAGTGGGACATTATCATGGTAGACAATTGTAAAAATAGAGAAAAGGAGAAAGGAAGTAAAATTTGCTCCAACATCCTGGAGGTAAATACTATTAGCTTATTTTTTGGTGGTGTGAGTACCACTTTTTTCCCCCTGAAACTGGGATCATATTAAGCACACTTCTGTTTTCTACTTCAGTAGATCAATTCACTTCTAATTTTAGTTTCATTTTCTGAAAACTCTCAGGTCAGCGAGAAAAGGTGTTCAAAGGAAGTAGTATGCAACATAAGAGTTAACAGAAGGCACAATTTCTGTGCCTGTGTGTTCAGATAGAGAACCTGACTCATTTGTGACCTTCACTAACTTTCTATCCAAAAACTGTGGTTGCAGTGAGTAAAGTCTCCATTGCCCCTAATCTTCAGAAGATAGTGATTTAACCTTTTATGATTTATATTATGTCCTTTTCAGGATTAACTGTAAGTATAGAAAAATCTTAGTTTTATACCTTGATTATAGTTATTTACTTACAGCTTAAAATATATGAATTGATTTTTGGTGATAAGTCTTTTTATGTTGTGAGGTTATTTTTCTTTCAATATTTGTATATAGTTTTTGCATTACATTTTCCAATGGAAATCAAATGTCTATTAGAGTGAATGAACTGAGTGGTCAAGTCAGATTTGCTTTAATCTTCCAGGGATTTTTTAGTTTTATTTAATACTGTAGTCTTATAAGGGTTATGTGTCGTAGGAATGTAGAGAAAATGAAACATACTGCATTCTTTTAGACAGAAAGTTAAACTGTTTGTAATTAGGATATACTATCCTAATTTTTACTACATAGGATATTTTTACTGTTACTTTAACTGTGGTAATATTCAGTTTGTCAATTCATCTTGTTTCATAGACTTTCCATTTTGAAACAATGAAAAGGAATAATTATTTTGCATGAATTTATATTTAATAAAAGCACTTGAGAAGTAACCAGAAGTAGGAGAGAAGGGATATGGATATGCATTCTGGAGTAATGAATTTTAATTACCAGAATTTGGTGGGTCAGTCAAAGACTCAAATGTTAATTTTTTAATAAATAGGCATTTATTTAGGAATTGATTTCTTTGGACTCAGAACATAAAAACAATTGAAAGTTGTCAATAGTAGTACATAGTCACCTGTTTGAGTTTAGCTATCATTATTTCCGGAATAAAATACTCAGGAATAAGGTGAGATATAAGGGGGCACAAAATCTTGGAAGTGAGCCCTACCAGAACACAAATGTACCACTTAATTTCACAGAGATCTTTACTGAGGTATATATGTGTTACCACCCTTAATTTCAATTTAGTGACCAGTCAAAACCTCTTGTTGGGTTGAGTTTGAATTACAGTGGTGACTGGTGGAGTGTTTATATATCATTTGTCTCTTTTGATGTCATATTTTAAGTTTGAGGTCAGCAAACTATGCCCCACAGGCCTAGTCCAGCCTACAGTCTGTTTTTATAAATAAAGCTTTATTAGAACATAGCCACACTCATTTGTTTATGTACTGTTTATACTGTAATGGTAGAATTAAGTAGTCTCAACAGAAGCCATATGGATGACAAAGATTAAAATATTGACTATGTAGTTTTTTATGAAAAGCTTGCTAACTCCTAGTTTAAGTCAAACTTTTCCCTTGTAGTATTCTTCATACTTCATACCTGACAGCATACTATTGTTTACTCATCAATATGGAATCAAATTACCAAGATGCTAAGGGAAATTAGAAAAGAAGTGAAAGGTCTGCATCCTGCCTTGAACTTTTCAGACAAGACATGTATGAAATAACCAGAAAAAATATGACTCTTTATAATCAAGAACTAACTTGTGTGATGGTAGCAAAAACCCTCCTACATTCTATAACATAAATATATGTGAATTGAAAGTCATTTAAATCTGGTCAGAGCCAGAGCTTTCAAAATTACAATGTGAACATACTAATATATTAGGGTATTTTTTGACTTCGTGACTTAGAAGTGGGAGCACTAACTTTTTGTCACAGTTATGTGGTTGGATGTAGGTTAGTCAGAGTTCCAAAGGAGTCTGTGGCTTTTCTAGAAATTACAGAGTCCAGAAGGATGATGTACTGTAAGGCTTTCTTCAGTATGGACTAGGAAAGAAGTAGTTACTTCTGGATAGTTCTGTGGTCAGTGTTTAGGGATGCCCTCACAAGGGGCAGAACATAATTTTAATAAGGATCTAGGTGGAAAGACTTGGGATCAAAACATACCAGATTTCTATCTTCAAAGATTAAATGGAGCTGACAGAAATAACCTGGCACACAAATAAACATATGTGGGGAAAAGAGTGAAATTGGAAGGGGCACCAGAAACAATTATAAATTGGTCTGGACTTACGTGCAACCATGAGCAACACAAGATGGTGTAATTATAATTTGTTTCATTTACTTTTAGTTTTGTACCTTGACTCTCTTGCCTTATGATAAAGCAGGCCCCAGCTTTAGACAGTGAAGTATTTCTGTTCTATATTGAAATGGCTGTTACAGGGAAGTTAAAATCAGAGAGTAAGATACCCACTCAACTTGCATAACTCTTCCATGTGAATGTTGGCAGATTAAGAACCTTCTATAGTAGAACTACTTTGTCACACTGTACCAACTATAAAATGCCATAGAAATCAAAAGAAAGGAAAGGTCAGTTGGTAGCCTGGACCAGCTGGGAAAAATGTGGTGGAAAACATTGGATTTGATCTCAGTTTTGGAGAAAAGTATGAATTTGGTTTGACAGAGAAACAGGATGGTAACTCTGAGATTTAAAAGAGCATGGTTTGTGTGGAAGAAGAGCTTGGATGGAGCGAATGGTTTGTGCCTAGAATTAGTAGATTAGTTGAGTAGTAAGAAAGGTGGAGAGAGGTGAAGGTGGGTGGGTGGCAGATCATACAGGAACTAAGGTCCATTTTGGTCAGCCTGGTTTCTGTGATTCCATTGCATTATCAGGGTGCATGTTTAGTGCTCAGAAGCATTACCTGAATATAGCAAGAGAGGTCAGGTGGTGTGAGTAGATCTTCGTGGTTTGGGAATCACTGGGATTGTTTTGTCTGCTCCTAGTTGTAACTGATGGCAAATCACATTCCCAGAGAGAAGGAACATCAAGTGACTAAAATACAACAGCATAAATCCTCACTCTTAACAGGAAACATCTGTAGCTTCTGGTCCTCTGCTGTAAACCTTTTATAGAAGATAGGGTATAAATACTAAATAAATAAAATTACTTCCTGATTTTATTTTACTGTACACCTCATTAGACAAAGAGAACAAAGAAAAGATAGAACCTTTCTCTCATTTTCTCCAGTGGACTTCCCTGATGAGTGTTGCCTTTTTAATGAGATCGATGGCAGAGCAAACTTTTCAATGTAGTTTAGCCATAAATTCTCCTAATAGGGAGGGGTGCTGTCCAATACTCCAGGGCATAGTGGTGGAGTTGGCCCAGACTACGGAAGCAGCAGGTGCTTACAGGCCCAGAAATGCCCCACTCATTAGGACTGTTGTAAATCACAGCATCTTTCACGCTTTTTGAGTGAAACTTGGCACCTCCAGTTTACTACTGTGTGGTGGTCACACCGTCCCTGACTGCAAAAATATTAATAGATGGCACCTTCCACACAATGAAATTGGGCATGCCTGCATCAGTAATGATGGACTGGGAGCCTGAAAGATTCTGCAGAGAGGAGAACAAGAGGATACCAAGGAAGCTTTCTTTTCATAACTAAATACTGGTAAATAGAAAGAGTTGATGGGCACATCTATTACCCACAGTGTCACTGTATCCTGGAAGAACTTATATGAAAGTTGTGAGAGAGGCCTTGGCAAGAAGGACTGTCCCAGCACCTGAATCAGCATGGGCCTCGTGGGCTGGGCTGGTTGGGGAGGGCGAGGATTGAGATTTGTGACTCACAGGCTGGCCTCCTGTCGTCTTCAGTCTGTTGTGGAAAAGGTTCTGGCTCACACTGGCTTGGTTGAGCCATGGAAATGATTCTCACTTAATATTCGGGGCCTCTGTCTGCCAAAGCCTTTTTGTTTTCCTTCTTTTTTGTTCATGGTTGTCATTGTACACAGACAGTGGTAGATGAGATTTGAGACTTAAGGAAATAGACTTTACTAAAAAACAAAGAGTAACTCTTTTCATTTCCAATAACATGGCTAATATTACAGAGCCTTTATTCCTCCTGCATCTTGGGAGGTGGTGGGTTGTGAGGAGCAATCGGGGGAGAAAGAAAAAGAAAAGAAAAAAAGATGTCTTATATTTGAATGTATAAAGTGAAGATCTAGTAAAGTATCATTTTGGGAACCTTAAGACTGATAAAAAGAAAAGAAGACAACACTTAATAGAACTCTTTCAGTGTAAAGTTGAATTTTAAAGGATTATTTTGTCTGATGTGTGCCATGGGAAGAAACATAAATCTGATAGCATTCCTTGGACTTCAGTGGTATTTAAGTGAAGACTTACATATTCCAAGTATTATTCACTTGTCCAGTTTGGTTGATATGAAGTGATCTCGAACTAAAAATTCCTCTCTCTAGCTCTTCCCCTAAAAAGTCTCTGTCTTCTTGTACCATTTTGCTTTCATTTGCCACTTCTTCCCTAATTCTTCCTTTATTTTCTCTCAGATGCCAACAACATCTGGAAACTCTCTCTTTAGAGTCTTCTGTGATCCTAGATCATGCAGTTACCCAGTCAACACCTTTGTGAGCTAGTTTTGATTTTGAGAAATTGGTGTTCTTCAAATAGTTTTATTTGAAAGTGCTATGCAATATAATTCTATGAAGGGGAAGCATTTTAACATGGTACAACCACAATGTAGAGAGTGGAAATTAAGTTGAATGAGTTCTATCTCTTTCAAGTTCAGATTGCTAGATTTTTCTGGCTTGGACACAAAATGAAATCAAAATTAAGGATCAGGGATGACAAGAAAGCTATGAGGAGAAAAAGATGGGCCTTGGGAAGGGCACGGAATAATGGATACCAAGAGGAACAAACAAGACGAGTCTTCACATAGATGGAAAGGCATTCCATATGTAATATGGAGACATTAAACATACAGTAGATTTTTAAAAATACACTTTTCATTTTGAAAAAGTTTTATTTTTTTATTTTTGGGTGTTTTCTTTTGCGATATTTTTAGCTTAATAGAAAAGTTGCAAAGATAGTATAGGTAGTTCTTGTATAGATCCTTTACCCAGCTTTCTCTAATGTTAACATCTTATAGTTCTATATTTTTAATGGTTATGATAAACATGAGTCTGTGGTTTATAGATGTCACTATTTTCTTATATTATTAGAAAAAAAAATTAGAAGTAAGAAATTTTCTCCTCAAAACATCATATTCTTATTTACACTTTGAGACTCTGTAATAGCTTCTGGGGCTTCTAGTGCCCATAAGGTGTGGTCTGTGAGATTTGGGGAGGGAGAATTGTCTTTCTCACTCCATGACAAATCTTCTGACTTTCCACAAGAGTAAAGTGGGTAAAGTTTGTTTCGGGGCTTTTATCATTCTGTTTTGGACCTTTTCCATTTGTTAATGGTAACTCCTCCTCTGTTTTATAATTAGACTGAGGCTCTCAACATCTCTTCTTTCTCCACTGTTAAAACCTGCTCGTAGGAAAGACTCTCAATTGGATTCAGACCAAGACAAATTAAAAAACAAATGTGACAATAGCTTAAAGAAACTGTCCTTCTTCAGAGCTATTTACATTTTAGCAGGGATGCAAAGTTTTAGGCACAAGCTTCCCAAATTTAAGTATGTTACCATGACATAGTATCCTGGAAAGTTGCTTTTTTTAGGGGGAAAAATCTCATTTTTATAATAAAATGCACATGAAATTATGGTAGAGTATAATGTAAAATTCATGCAGTTTTTAAAGTAAAATTTGTCTTAAATTGGGACTTTTTGGTGGTCTCTGACTTCAGACCCTAGAGATAGTTCACTCTACCTTGAATTATATCTATTATGTTGAAAAGAAAAATTGAAAAGCTACTGCCTTATGCTAATTGATCTAAACTTTGGAAGTGAAATTTTAGCACCAACCAGTACAAATACCCCAGCCTCTAATAACTCATCTTCCCTTTTGATGAACATTTAAAAATGATATATACACACCCAGAGTCCGATTAACCCTCTCTTATAAGATACCATTGAATGTGTATATTTCTGCATTTGATAAACATTTTTTAAATAAACAAATGAATGAAAAGTTGGGGTATTATTTTGCAATGTGGGGCCTTTCCTGTTTCCTGAAATCCCACCCTGGAAGCATTCACTTATTCCAGGAAAGCCAGGCCCTGCTAATCAATCCCTCATGTTCTTCTGGGTCTTGGCCTGGCAGGGGAGAACGGATTGACCAGTGCATGAAATGACTTAAGGTGTTGGGGGCCCCTCAGTAAGATGCAGTACAATACTCTTCATTTCTAGTTTTGGAGAAGTTGGGTGCCCTGAGATTAGAGTTATAGTGTCTATTTATTATTTAGAAGTAATCAAACACTATATCCCTTTATGGTGTAAATGTTATAGCTGAAGAATAGCCAGCAAGAGAAGGCAGCAACGGGTGGGGAAGAAAAAGGGGTTTAGAGTTGGAAAGATCAAGGCTCAAAACTTGGCTGTACCATTTGCCCCAGGTTATGGTACTTATCCTCATGAGACTTAATTTCCTAGTATGGAAAGTGAAGACTATCAGTTATCCTCTGTGAAAACTAAATAGAGTATAGTTAGCTCATGAGCTGGTCCTTGGCCTTTTTGCTATTAGAACTATTCCTTGTCTCCCACTCTCCCATTATCTATGACAGAGGCTTCAATTCCTGCAGGCTGATTTCCCAGGTCTGATTCCAGCCACGCGGAGGTACTGGTTGGAGAGGAGAGAGTGCTGTAGGTGTGTTTGCTTTGTGCCTTCAGCTTCTGCAGGACAGGCCCACTGTGGTTCCAGCTTTTTCCATGACTCTGGCCTTGGTGCTAGGAACACCACCTACTCCATTTGTCCTTCCAGCCAGGAGTATTGCTAATCTCTGGGTTGCCTCATTGTTCACTCTTTGCTTCTCAGCTCTTCCAGCACTTGTGTATCCATTCTCTGTATTAAATTCCCTCATTTTAAACACTTGGAATGGTTTCTATTTAGCTCAGTAGATGGACCCATATTGATACAGCCCATTGAAGTAACCTGTGAGCTGCGGGGAGCTTCAGCTAGGCTGGTTGTGATAGGAATAGAACGGAAGGAGAGATGTGCCCGAAGAAGAGGAAGGAAAAAGGGCAAAGCAGTGACCGACTAGGTAGAAGAGGTGAAGGTCAGGAGAAATCAGGCAGTTCAGATAATAAAGACTGCCACTGATGGAGACAGGCCAATGGAATGGGAGCTTCTTTTGGGTAGAAGCTGAGGGTTTGGTGTAGAACACGCTAGGGAAGAAACGTCATGATGTCACTGTCTCTGCACTCTGCCTTTCACACTTAAGTGTACTGCAGCTGCAGGGATATTTATGGAGTTGTCTTTCTCTCTTGGGAAAGGGTAAGGGGAGAAGTTCAGAGGGAAGAGAGAAGGGCAGTGTGTGGCCCAGAAGGGAATGCCCTCTGGCACCTTGCTGAGCCTGGAACGTGTCTCTCCAACATCATGACTCCAGCCTCACCACTGTAACCTTTTCAGGGACTAGAACAGGAGGCTGGCTGCTTACAACCCATTCTTTGCTAGTTGGGCAGCAGCTCTTCCCCAAAGGGACTTGAGATGAGCAGGCTCTTCCTCTTGCCAGTGCAGCATTTGCAAGAGGAGTGCTGTGGGAGGAGATAAAAATTGACTTCCACATGGCCTGCAGACATCAGGAGACATTTTGGGGACCATTTTTAGGTCCAAACTCAATAATCTCAACAGCAGATACTTGAGTTGTGATTTCCCCATGGGTTAAGATAGTTCATAGTGGGGACAGTCAACATTGCTGCAGCAGGCTGGAATCCACTTCCTTAATGTAGTATGGCATTATGAGAATGATCTCTGAGGGAGAGAACCAAGTTCACATCTTCAGGAACAACGTCTAGATATATTAAGAAATGACCTCAGATGAAAAACAAACAAAATCATTCTGGCAAATCAGAGAGAGCACATTACATGGCATTCATGATGTGTTTTATACGTGCATTGGGAAAGAGGAGAGTCTAATAAATGGAGACAAACAGGAACTCTCTTCTCAAACTTACTTTTCCCAAACTTTCTTCCCAGATACTTTTCAGTCACGTTGTGCAGGTCGAAGGTTCTGGGAAGAAACGGCTAGTACTCTGACCTGCCCTCTGCAAATATAACATTTCCTGTTTTGTAGGAGCTTGAGGCTGAAAAATGCACAAACCAACTGATTTAAACTCTTAAACTCCTAATACATGCAAACCTCAAGGTTGAAAGCTGTGTGTGTGTGTGTGTGTGTGTGTGTGTGTGTGTGAGAGAGAGAGAGAGAGAGAGAGAGAGAGAGAGAGAGACAGAGAGAGACAGAGAGAGAGAGAGAGGAGGAACAGGGATTCCAGATGTTCTTGGAGTGTCATATTATATCTAAATTCCAGATAATCTCCAGTTAATTGAATAATTGATTCAATTAAATATTAAATGCATCAATATTTTATATTTCCCCAAACTAACCTTTTATTTTCTATGGCCTTTTTCAATTCTGAGTGAATTTAGTTTGACTGAAGAAAACCATTCTTGTTATGTCCTTTAAAATGTGGTGAGGTGAAGCAGGGTACTCCTTGGACTGATGTTCACATTAATAAAGCCTTTTATTCACAAGAACTTAGATAATATAAAATTGAAATTAACTGCTGACCTCAGGGAGAAAGCATATTTTTTGGTAAGGATTCTATAGCCACCTTTACATTTCTTCCTTCCTTTTTAATAAATGATGAAAGCTGCAGTGTTGTCATAAAATCACATTTATTTATAGTGATAAGGATGAAGCTAATCCCTGTTTCATCACTCTGATCAGCGGTCACACAAACACAATGGAACCTGACATGCTGGCAGCCTCTGCTCATTACAGCCTTCCAACCAACCTCCAAGCTCATGGCTGGGAGTCAGATGGGGTGGGCTGCTTCCAAGTAAGAAAGAAAAATAATTGGTTTTGGAGATAAAGGGATTACTAAAATTTCCATATGAAATTTCTACCACCTCTTGGCTTCCAATGGAATAAGACTTATACTAAGATGTCTGTGTTTCAATTCTGAAATTAAAAGTTCAGAAAAATGGAGAATATTATTAGAGACAACAACAATCACTTCCATAGCAGTTTCTTGTGTTCATGTTGTTTATCCCAATGACCTACTAATTAAAAACAAAATAACTAGGAAAAGTCTAGTAACAAAGTTTTTCATCAGGGAAGTTTTTTGGCTAAAGCATTGTTTCGTATCCTTACAATTTCAAGCTGTTTTCCCACCCAAAAGGGATTGATTATTTTTTCTAATTGATGTAGACATCAGGGGAAAAGCATAATGCTTTGTTTAAAACAGTGTGGACAAAGGCAACTTTTCTGGCCATCTGGTCTTTAGAAACAAACACTCTGCAGTCCAACAGACTCCGGCTTAACTGTTCAATGATCTCTTTTTTGATCTACAGTTGAATCTCAAGTCATCTCTGCTGTGTGATTGTGGGCAGGTTACTTAATCTCTCTAAGCCTCACTTTCTCCATCTGCAAAATAGGAGTAATGAAAGTACCAGGAGGACCTGTCATGAGGGAAAAATAAGGAAATGCATGTAAAGACCTTCCATATTAGAGAGGCTGGCACATACTAAGATTCAAGACATACTAGCGGGGTTTTTTAATTTGTTTTTTTAAATTACACGGTCTATTTGCTTTTGTGACTGTTAGCATTTGGCACTCTGCTCACTGTGTTACTAAATTTTGTCTTTGTAGAGCAGTCCCTGAGTGATGGTTGAGATCAGGTTAGATAGAATTGTGAAGTGTTGGGTGTTGCTGACTCTCATTTGGACCCTTGGATATCGCATTAGGTACCTCTATAACTTTAGCAGCAATGACAAAAAATAAATCCCATTTCAATCAGTGTTACAATCCTTGGTTTTGACTTTTTGCATAAAAATAGGATTTTATATTTGAGGTTATAACACCCTTTGAGCTGCTGAGTGAGACTGCACCTGGCTTGTGTGTGTACCATGGTGAAAATCCAGGGGCGAGGTGGGGGGTTGCCTTTCATTATATTTTTAATAAAACTTAGCAAGTAGCAGAATTAAGCTTGTGAATCATTTTAACAACTCTTTTTCTTATTGGAGATGAGCCTCTTTATATCTTGGTAGTTAATACTTTGTGGTTCTAAATTAGGATCCTTGATGTGATTGTACTCTTCTCAAACATTATTAAGAACTCATTTTACAATGGAGAGGCTTGTAATTCAAGCAGTTAGGGGGGCAAGGCATTCTAGGCTTTTGGTGGCATTGAGTTGAAGGAGAGGATGAGCTGGTTGGGATATGGCCAGGACATGCTCCCTAGTGTAGGGACAGGTAGGGGGGAAATAGTCATTTTTTGACTGTGTACTAGAAGCTTTGCCTATATTGTTTCACTTAGTCTTCCCAGTGCTCTTTAAGGCATGCATTATCATGCCCATTTCATATGCTCAGAAAGATAATTTATCCAAGGTTATATAATAAATAGAAAAGCAGTATTAAAAGAATACCAGTTCTGTTCACACAGTGTATTCTGTGAAAGCCTATGAAGATGTATATTTGTAATTTGTGCACTGTTTTGTGCATATGCCACATACATTTCAATAAAGTTACTTATCAAAACAAATAGGTCTGCCTGGCTCAAAGTCTATGCCCTTTTCTCTCTATTGTGCTGTTTTCAAAGAAGCATGTTGATGGATGGAACCCCAAGGAATTTCCCTCCATCAGTTACAGCTGGTTGTGGCCAGAAATAATGCTACCCTTATTGACTAGAACTGGCTTTAAAGACTTGGATATTTCCAAGGGAAGATACACTCAGAGGAGTGCCGTATCCTAAAATTGAAGATGTGTATGCGTTAGATTTAGAAGAAAATTTTGAATGATGTTCTGAAAATGCACTCAGCTTTTTGCAGAGTCCTTCACAATAGTGAAAAAGCAACAGGAATCCCTGAAATATACATCAAACAGGAGTTAAATAAATAAATACTATGTGGTTTTAAAAACTGCTTATTTTGAATGATATTCATGATATGTGGTGGAGTGAAAAATGATCATGGAACTGCATATATAGTAGGGTGACACTTCTGTAATTTTTTTGTTTATATACTTATGTTTATATAAGTGCCTGGAAAGATGTTTGCTAAAATACCAGTAGTGGTATCTCTCTGCATTTTGTAATATTGGTTGAAATTTACTTTCTTTTTTTATGTCTTTCGATATTGTTTGACATTGTTTTCCTACAATTCTATAAAACAAATTTTGCTTTATTTTTTCTCAATATTTATTTATTTATGTATTTATTTATTTATTTTGAGAGACAGAGACAGAGTGTGATCAGCGGAGGGGCAGAGAGAGCGGGAGACACAGAATCCAAAGCAGGTTCCAGGCTCTGAGCTGTCAGCACAGAGCCCGACACAGGGCTCGAACCCACAAACTGTGATTCAGGACCTGAGCCGGAGTCGGAAACTTAACCGACTGAGCCACTCAGGCACCCCTTGTTTTAATTTTTAATAAAATGATACTTTAAGCAAAGCCTGCATCCTGAATTAAATATATCCTTTCTCAAGTTGTCACCTTCAGGAGGAAACACTCAATTTACTGTGTGAGTTCTGACACATTAAAGCAATATTATATTACCATATAGTCAAACCAGAGAAGAACATTTTCAGGAGTAAAAAGATGTATTTTGTAAGATCAAACACATGGAATTACCAGACTGCTTGGCTTGTTTAAGCCTTTAAAAACATTAAAATTTATAAAATATTTTAATTATATTCTATGTTCTACTTCCTTCTTGAAAAATAGTTGTTTTACCTACCCAAATATATGTCTTGAAAAGCTCAGTTTTGAAAATTCTCCATTCTCTTTAGATTTTAGTGTAATGATCAAGACACATGATTGCTCTATTTTGTTTTATTCCATTTTACTTCATTCTAGTGATTTTCTTCCTTCAATCAGGCTAATGACAGAATTGAAATCATACAGATTACACATTCATGCAAAAACAGATAAGAGAGCAAGATACGTCTTTCCTTTTTGTCCTTTTCTGTAAGATTCTCAAGAACTAGCATAAGAGAATCCTGAGTACATCTCCATGTGTTGTTAATATATGGAAGTTCATTACCTATAAACCCCAACACATATTGTGAGATCTGGCCAAGTGCAGATAATTACTACCCTCTGAACAATTAGCAGTCTCAACAACATTCTCTCCTTTTAGATAAGTAGGTGCCCCAAACTGGAATATTCTCCTTCCCACTTATCTGAACCTGGTGAACAGAGACCAGCTTTCACCTTTTGGGCCACAGCAAACTCTCTCTTTTGAACACATATAACTATGAAAATGGGCAACGTGATCTAATAAAATTCTGTTTGTGAATTGATTTGTATGAAAAGACTTAGAACGTGTAAAAAGAGGGGTGCCTGGGTGGCTCAGTCGGTTGAGCATCTGACTTTGGAATTTGTGAGTTTGAGCCCCACATTAGGCTCACTGCTGTCAGTGAAGAGCAGAACCCGGTTTAGATTCTCTGTCCAACCTCTTTTTCTGCCCCTCTCCCGCTCATACGCTCTCTCTCAAAAATGAATAAATATTAAAAAAAAAGAATGTGTAAAAAGAAGACCAAAGTTTGTATTTAACAAATTTCACTTATTAAAAAGAATGTATGAAGAATTAGGATTTTTTTTTCTGGAAAATCTAGCTGTTTGGCTTTGTACAGTGCCAGTAAAATTGGCTTTTTAGTACTCTTAAAAAAATCTTTATCAAAATACAGTTAACATACAATTTTATATTAGCTTCAGGTGTACAACATAGTGATGGGACAATTCTATGCATTAGTCAGTGCTACCAAGATAAGGGTAGTCACCATCTGTCACCATACAATGTTATTACAACATTGTTGATTGTATTCTCTATGCTGTCGTTTTCATCTCCATGATTTATTTGTTTTAAACTGGAGGTTTGTATCTCTTAATCCCCTTCACCTATTTCAGCCATCCCCCTCACCCAACTCCTTTTTGGCAATCACCAGTTTGTCTTCTGTATTTTAGAGTGTTTGTTTTTTGCTTATTTGTTTGTTTTGCTTTTTTATATTCTACATATAAGTGAAATCATATGGTATTTGTCTTTCTCTGCCTGACTTATTTCACTTAGCATAATAGCCTCTAGGTCCATCCATGTGGTCACAAATGGCAAGATTTCATTCTTTTTTTATGGCTGAGTAATATTCCATTGTATATATACACCACATCTTCTTTATCCATTCATTTGTCGATGGACACTTGGGTTTCTTCCATATCTTGGCTATTGTAAATAGTGCTGCAATAAACATAGGGGTGCATATATCTTTTTGAACTAGTATTTTCTTTTCCTTTGAGTAAAATACCCAGTACAGGGATTACTGGATCATATGATAATTCTATTTTTAATTGTTTGAGGAATACCAATACTGTTTTCCATAGTGGTTGTACCAATTTACATTCCCACCAACAGTATCCTTGCTGAAACTTGTAATTTTTTGTCTTATTTATCCAATCTAGCTGTTTGGTTTCTGTAGTACCAGTAGAGTCGATTTTATATTGTATTTTATGTTGTATTTTTTACATATCATGAGGTAGGAAAATATCCTTAGATAGAACTATATGAGAGGCATTTTCTCTTTTGCTTAAATAAGGCATTTTGTTTGGAGAGAAAGGAATATTTTACTTCCCAGAGAAAGAAGAAACCTTAAGAAGTTTATGCATATAGTTGGAAGAAAGTAGCTCTAATTTTGAGGGAGGAGAAATTTGAGAGAGGAAAGGGAGAATGAGGCTGGAGCCAATGAAACAGCTGTCAGTTAATTCCCCTGCTTCCTCCGCCCAGGACACCTACCCTCAGAATCTTAAGTAAAATCATGAAGTTTATTTATGTGTGGATTTCAGAGGAATCTGGGAAAAGTTATGAATTCTTTGTTTTGCATGCAGAGATTTTCTAGAATAGAGGTAACGTAGGCAAACAGAGACAGGAGACAGAAGGATGTGTGAGGGCATTCATGTTGCAGGAATTGAATGTAATATTCAATTAGATATATTCATTTATACATTTAATTATATAATATTCAATATATATATATTTTCATGCTGAAATGCATGTGATCAGGAGATCTTTGGGCTGTCATGGACTGTAGAAATGAATCTAGGCGATCCTAAACCCTATTTCTGAGGGTGTCAGATATGCAGGGCTGGGAAAGAGTGTCTGCTCATGATGTTACAGGTAGGGTATGTATCCTCTCAACGTATACATGCAGGAGTAATGTGCCACTGACAGCTTGCAAGCCTCTGATATCCTACTGGACTTGAGTATTTTTTTTTCTTTTTGAGAGAGAGATAGAGAGAGCATGAGTGAGGGAGGGGCGGGGGGGGGGGGAAGAGAGAGAGAGAGAGAGAGAGAGAGAGAGAGAGAATCCTAAGCAGGCTCTACTCCCAGTGTGGAGCCCAACTCAGGGCTTGATCTCACAATTGTGATAGACAGATGCTCAACTGGTTGAACCATCCAGGTGCCCCTGGATTTGGAGTCTTTTTAAAAAAGACCACTAGTCAGCTTTTCTTACTCCTCTTTCCTTAAAAACGAAGAAATCAGAGATTACCAGGCAGCTGAAAATGCACAGAAATAAAGCCTTTGATGGTCTGTCAGTTCATTTCCTGCCATCTTTACAACAGAAAAATGTATTAACCTTAAGCAAATAAGGTAAGTATAATGGACTGAAGTTCAATATTCAACAGAAAATTCATTATCTAATTTTGATAAAGATGCATGGATTAGGTAGTGAGTTGAAGTTGTTTCTGTGTAAATAATCACTACAGATGTTAAATTTAGCATAGACATGTAAACTCCTGGCTTTGGAGAATGCAGAGTATTGTAATGTTAAATTCTCCCACTCAAATGAGTTGCTTGTTGAGTTGGTCTCAGATGTATTTTCCTGCTGAGTTGCAACAGTAGCTGTGGATGAGTCGGACAGCTCAGTCCTACAGTTCACCATCATGCTGCTCATTTGTCCCTGGAGACGGCTTACGAGAATGCATGAACACATATACATGCTCTTGAAATCTTGACGGAGTTCATATTTTTCTTCCTCCTCACCCCCAAATCTTCATAAAAAACTTTTTGATTAACACATTTCAAGTTATGTTTTGAATATAAATAAATTAGGTTTAATTGATAAGAGCTTTGTACCTTTACATTGCTTTTTTTTTTTTAAGTTGAATTTATTGTTGTAAGATAGTGGTAGATTTCATTTTCTGAGGTGACTTTTAGTCTTTCTCATGTCATCTTCTTTAAAGTGCCATTAAGTAAAATGAACATAAGATTGTTTCAGGATCATTGTACCAATATTGATGAATCAAACGTTAGGGTTATTAGCGGAAAGAATTTATCAACACTATTGGGTATAGAAGACCCAGACCCACTTTTGAAAATACATCGGTAGCTATATGGAACTTTCCATTTAACTTTCTTAGTTAAGCTACTTTGGATTTAAATGAGTATCAGTTGGAAGTATGGACTACAAAGTTGACCTAGTAAGTATAATGATTAGCATTGGAAATGTCCCACTGTGGAATTCTAGTTCCATCTGCTTGTGAAAAAAAAGGTTAGGGGTAATTATAATTAGGAATTCAGTGTGTAGCAGTGGATTAGATGTGAAAGGAATGATTGTCGGAACCCACTGATAATGGGGAGGGGGAATAAGGAATGTGAAAATTTCACCTGTAACCTATGCAGTACGCTTTGTTAATTAGTGACTCTTAATGTGTTTATATCCTGCTGGTAGAATTTCTCTTATTCCTTGAATGCTGGGCTGTGAATAATGTTTCCTGGTAGAATTTTTATTATCTACACATCTTAAAGGGATATTACTTATTCACATTGAGTAATGTGTATAATGGCCCCTGACAGTGAAGGATAGTGGGGGTGGGGGGTGAGATGGGGGGAACCTCTGTCTTATTGCTTTAGGAACCATCAAAACTTTCCTCTATTTCAAATGCATTATTAGGTTAATAGGTATGTTGATTCTTTCTTTTTTCCACCCCATACATATTGTGTGATACTGAGGGAAAAGGTATTCTACCCTATCTGGCATGACAGTGCTTAGACTTGAATAAATGATAGCTCCCTTTTTCATCATTTGAGTACATTTAACAGCTACAACCCATTAACCAGAAATTTGAATTATCCAGAACATGGTGAGGCACTGGAGTTTACTGCTTAGGACCTAAAAGCGGAGGTTTAAAGTAAGCCCCAAACAGCCATTCACATTGTATTTATAAGTTTGCCTTAGTTACACAAAACTATATTTTTGTATATGTGAAATGGCAAAGGTTATCTGTTCTGGAAAATTGTGTGCATTACAAACAAACAAACAAACTTTTAGCTACGCTGGAAGAGCTCCAGATTTATAGAAGACTGTTGTGGTGAACTTCCTTAAGGCAAGATATCCTTTATAACACAATAAAAACCATTTATTAATTTCTCCTCATTTGAATGGATATTGGGCTTTTCTTTTTTTTTTTTAATTTTTTTTTAACGTTTATTTATTTTTGAGACAGAGGGAGACAGAGCATGAACGGGGGAGGGTCAGAGAGAGAGGGAGACACAGAATCTGAAACAGGCTCCAGGCTCTGAGCAGTCAGCACAGAGCCCGACGTGGGGCTCGAACTCACATACCGCGAGATCGTGACCTGAGCCGAAGTTGGACGCTTAACTGACTGAGCCACCCAGGCGACCCTATTGGGCTTTTCTTAAAGTTGCCTGCAATTATATGTAGCTATTAATGTCTGGAGTCCTGAAATTATATTAATTCTCTAGAACTGCTTATCTAAAGTAGTATTTACTAACATTTTTCAAATGGTGACTCCCTATTACTTTACTTGATTTTGTAATACCCTTCTTCTTCTTCCTGAACTATTAATAGAATGTAAAATGTTGAAAAAATATGGTTTCAGTATACAGATATTTTTAACATGGAACTATCACATAATTACATGTAATATCTACTTTAAAAAAGTGTACAAAGTTAACATCCTGATTTGGTGCAAATTTCTCTGACCATGAGAATAACTTGGGGGTGGCACTTAGATATCATTTGTTAAAAATATGTATTCCTGGGATCTACCTACCTGCTGAGTCAGATGGGTAGGACCTGGGAATATATTATCTAAATGAACAATCTTAGGTAATTCTTGTGGTCAAGTGAAATTGGGACCAATGATGTTATGTAGGAAAACTTTAGGGTGCATCAGAATCACCCTTGTGTTATTAAAACTGAAATTTCTAGACTCCATCCCAGATTCAGTGGGTCTTGGGTAAAGTCTGAAAATCTGCATTTTTGACAAATTCCCTGGTGATGCTGTTGCTGCTGGTTCAGGCACCATGCTTTGAGAACCAATGATATAGTGGAAACAATATAGATTTGAGACCAGATACATTTGTGTTCCAATCACATTTATCAGCTGGGAAGCTTTAGTATAGCTATTTAATAACCCTTAGCTTTTTTCCCCTTCTTTCTCTATTTTCTTTTTTTTGCATATACTTAAATTTTAATAAATTTATATATACATTGCACACACACATATAATACTGGGGAAGTATAATATAATTTCACTGGTTAAATATGGAGTACACATAGAAATCAAGAAACAGGCAGAAATGAGAGTAAGAGGAGGCTGATAAGTAAGTAAGAGGGAAGGTGCGTGCTCAGCAAAGTAGTAACAGTATCCTGGAATAACCAAATTCTAGTAAAACAACGTAATTTGAGTTCCACTCAAGAATAAAAAGTGAATCTATATTAGAAGTCAAGCTGACCACTTAATTTTATGAGGAGGGAAAGGTCATTTAGCTCTATGAGTTTGATAGCGTTGATTCATTTGAATGCTTTGTCTGAATCATTGCTGTCGAGATTGTGAAGTTCAGATACTGAAGAGAAGAAAATAATGTTGAAATGGAGAAACCAGTCATCTTAGAGCTGTTTCCCATGTCAGCTGAGGATAAATAATTGCTACCTGCTCCCCTTATACAAATGAGTCGTGACATATTTGTAAATTCCGTTGTGTTCTAAGAAAGAAATATGGTCATCACATTAAGGGTTCAAACACCATTATTTAAATATGGCTACTTTGTTCCATAGCTTTCCATGGAAGTCAAACATTTAAGAAACATTTTTTTTTTTCTGATGATATGCGAAATAAAAGCCAATTTGAGGGGCGCCTGGGTGGCGCAGTCGGTTAAGCGTCCGACTTCAGCCAGGTCACGATCTCGCGGTCCGTGAGTTCGAGCCCCGCGTCAGGCTCTGGGCTGATGGCTCGGAGCCTGGAGCCTGTTTCCGATTCTGTGTCTCCCTCTCTCTCTGCCCCTCCCCCGTTCATGCTCTGTCTCTCTCTGTCCCAAAAATAAATTAAAAACGTTGAAAAAAAAATTAAAAAAAAAAAAAGAGCCAATTTGAGTGTCAGAGCCCAATGTTCATGTAGAAGCTATATATGGAGACAGTGTTTTCATGGAATTGAACTCCTGGAGAATCTGTTAAGAAAGAAAAAGGGCCCAGGAGTCAGATGCTTGCATTCAAATCTTGCTTCTACCTCTTGGGCAGGGCCCTCAGCACAGTGCCCACACCCTAGTAAATGCTCAGTAAGTGAATAATAACCATAGCATGCAGCTATGGAATTTCTATAAGCTTTTATTCAATAAATATCTGTCTAGTGCCTCCACAGTGCCAGGCATTATCCCAGGTACTGAGGACATCTACTCTCAGGGAACTTTGGGAGATGGGCAATGAACTTGTGAATAAGAAAGTTGCTATAATAATATTAGATGCCAAGAATGGAGCAAATGAGCAAAATGAAAATGAAGTCCCTATCTTTGTGAACTTCCATTACAGCACCTTACAATTAAGTTTTGGGCACACTATTCTGGCTCATTATAGGTAGCATAGCTTAGATTTCTTGACTAGAATTTCCTGCTTTAACCAAACCATCAGGCTGAGTTCCTTAATTCAATGATTTAACAGAGGTTAGCTTGCAACTTAACAAAAATTGTTCATCTTTGTCTTCTCTTACGCATTAACAGTTTTGGTCCATGTCACCAGAGCAAGTAATGGTGAATTTCCTATGTTTTTATTCTCTATTTCATGTAGCTGTAATTTAAGTCAGACACAATTAAAGTATTATAACTAGAAATCTAAAATTTATGTTCATTTTATTAGGAGTTTTATTTGTAATTTAGTAACTTTCACTTTACTGAGGATAGATTTTGATTACAAAATCTAGGAAACTATTGATTCCTACTAACCTCATCATTTTCATGATGTTATGTTTGAAAATTTAAGTGAAATTTGTTTCCTGGGCCAAAAGAAGTGCTATCTTAGTCTTGTCAAAATATGCCAAAATTGTGTTAATTATTAACTGTGACTTTATTTCCTTCTATAAGATTGTAAATAATTCAAAGAAAACCTGGATGAAAGTCTTTATGTTTTTTAGACAAGAGAGCAGCCATTTGCCTTCAGGTATGAGTTGTCGGATCACATCATTATAAGAGATGTTTGGCAGGGAAGATTATAGACGCAGAATCATTAATGGGCTGGGCAGATTTCTTTCTGGCCCAAGGATGAACACCAGTTTTTCTGTGACACAAAGAAGACATTGCTCTACAATCTATCCATCTGGAGCATTTTTAGCATGGTAAGTAAAATACTTTAGATGGATAGATTCACTTGTGGACATGAGTGTTGAAAACTAACAGAGCCCCATGGGAGCCCAATCAGAGTGCAAAAGCCAGCATAGTGATCACAAGAAAACACAATATTAAAAACTTTAAAGCTTAACGTAGGTCTGCAAAACTATGATGGAAAGTAATTTAGGGTTGTGATGAGAGTTGGAATAACTCCGTACATAAGTGAGATACAAAACCAGTATCATAAAAGATAGGTAACAAGAACTATTCTGTCTAGGAGCCTTGAGACCTCTTCACTATATTTAGTACTGGTGTGATCACTAATGATTTGTCCAAGTAAGTAAAATGCTTGTTTAGAAGGAACCTGAAAGCTTCAGAAACTAGGAATCATGAGGAAAATGAAAGGCATTAAGCTTTTTGAAATGCAAAATAAAAGTCTGAGGGGCAGCAAAGATTTCTTCTTTCATAACGTATGTGCACATGCACACTTGCCCATTATGCAGACCCTGCAGTGTTGGGGAAGAATGGAATGCTCAGAATCCTCCAAGATTAGAAGAGAGAGATATGCCTTCTCATTTGAAGGATGGAGGAAGTGACGCTAGGAGAGAAATTTTGCATCTTCTTCTCTGGTGGTTCTCTCTGGATTGCTTTAAGTGTCACCTTGCAGAAAACCTCTTTAGGAAAATTTCTTAGAAAACTTCTTTAGTTTTAGAGTCTAGGAGTACTCTGAATCCAGGGTTGGTAAGACTCATCACTTTCCTAGTCCAAATGAATAAGAAAGTCAGAAAGAGCTATTTCAAATCCTGAGTGTAATTCTTATGGAATTCTCTCTAATAATTACTTGATCAATGTCAGTTCAATGAAATTGCTTTTATATTTAGAATCTTGGTAAAAAAAATTCAGTATTTTTCAGAGTAGTATTTATTTAAATATTTTTTATTTAAATATATATTTAATATTTTTGGGAGAGGGATGGGGAAGGGCAGAGAGAGAGGGAGACACAGAATCTGAAGCAGGTTCCAGGCTCTGAGCTCTCAGCCTAGAGCCCAACATGGGGTTCGAACTCATGGATGGCAAAATCATGACCTGAACTGAAGCCTGAAGCTTAACCGATTGAGCCACCCAGGTGCTCCAGAGTAGTTCTTTCTAAAGCTTCACCAAATATTTGGCTTGTCAATGACTTATTATTTTGTCACCCTATTAATGTATGTTTCTGTTGTCATTCAAAAAAAGGTTGTATTGTTTGACTTGATGCAAGGATGCTGATTGAGCACCTGCAAATGTTTGCTTTATTGGCATTGTGAGAGAAGAGAGAAAATTATTTCTTTCACTGACAATGAATTACTGCATCTGTTTGTGTCTGTTAAATAATTTAATAGAATTTATAGGGCCTGTTTTCTGTTGGCTGAATTGTAGGCAAGTATCGGTCTCTGCCTCATCTTAGATACACTTAAAAGAAAGCCATTTTCTTAATTTGTCTTTTTGCCAGTTGATAAGATACAGAGTGACCTTATGTGATTCTTGCATTTAAGTTGAATGTATCTTTAATTTAAACTTTAGACAAAGGGAAGATTGCTACATAGCAAAAAAGGGTGAGGTACAAAGATTTCTCCCACACATGCATAACCTCCCCCACAGACTGGTATATTTGTTACAATCTATGAACCTACATTGACACATCATCACTCAAAGTCCAGAGTTTGCATTAAGATTCACTCTTGGGTGTTGCACATTCTAAGGACTGAGACAGATGTGTGATACTAGGTATCCATCATTATAGTATCACACAGAATCTTTTCACTTCCCTGAAAATCTGTGCTCTGTCTATTCATCCTTCCCCTACCCCCAACTGCTGGCAACCGCTGATCTTTTTACTGTCTTCATAGTGTTGCCTTTTCCAAAACATCATATAGTTGGGATCTTACAGTCTGTAGCCCTTTCAGATTGACTTCTTTCACTTAGTAATATGCCCTTAAAATTCTTCCATGGTTTTTCATGGCCTGATAGCTCATTTCTTTTTAGTGCTGTCTAATACTCCATTGTCTGGATGTATCACAGTTTTTACTTTTCTATTCCTGTACTGAAGGGCATCTTGGTTGCCTCCAACTTTGGCAATTATGAATAAAGCTGCTATAAATATCCATGTGCAGGTGTTTATGTGGGCCTAAGTTTTCAACTCCTTTGGGTATTTGCTAAGGGGTATGATCACTAGATCATATGGTAAGAGTATGTTGAGCTTCATAAGAAACTGTCACAATGTCTTCCAAAGTAGCCATACCATTTTGTATTCCCACCAGCAGTGGAATACTGTCACTCTACATCCTTGCCAGCATTTGGTGTTGCCAGTGTTCTGAATTTTGGCCATTCTAATAGGTGTGTAGTGGCATCTCATTGCTGTTTTAATTTGCATTTCTCTTATGACTTGTCATGTTGGACATGTACTTGTGTGCCTGTTTTTCATCTGTGTATCTTTGGTGAGATGTCTGTTAAGGTCTTTGGCCCATTTGTAAATAGACTGTGTGTTTTCTCATTGATTTTTAAGAGTTCTTTGTATATTTTGGATAATGGTCCTATATCAGATGTGTCTTTTGCAAACATTTTCCCCCAGACTATATAACTTGTCTTCTCATCCTCTTATATTACTTGTGTGTTTAAATTACCTACTTGTTTTTGTTATATAACAGTAATAATTATATCAAATTGCTAACTGTACTGAGTATTAAAAGATTAGGTATTATTACTGAAAATTTCAAAGAATTTGATTTGTTTAGCAGAAATCCTGAGGTTAGTGATATCAGCATAAATTCATGATAACCAGCAACTGAATGGACCCTTGGCAATGTCTGACAGTCATTTCTCTAGTGAGTTATTCTCCTGCTCACCACAAGGATTTTCACTGTATCAGTCAGGATACCTTCGCTTGCAAGGGTCAACAGTCCAACTGGAATACTTACATTCTTTGTATTGGAGGTATTGACTCCGAAAATGATGTCTGGGAGTATCTAGCTGAATTCAGGACAAGAAAAAGTCATTGGGACCTCTTTTTCTTTCTATCTTTTAGCTCTGTGTTCTTCAGGTTTGCTTCCCAGATGTGATGAAGGTGGTTCCAGTGGTTCCAGACTTACATCCTACCATGTGAGGAGCCCTGGAGGAAAAAGCGTGCATTTTTTTTCCTCAGGGGCTTCTTCTTTCCCAGTGGTTTCAATGAAAGTTCTGGGGTTGGGTTTCACTGGGTTCAAGCAATGACTAATGCAAAGGTGATGAATGCTTTAGTTGGCGAGACCTCAGCATTCCCACTCCAGGATCTAGGTTGGTGGTGAAAGTAATGGGGGTGGGAAGGGAGAGGAAACTGGTGTCAGCCCCATCTCAAGATCATACAGTAAGAATGGGGAACAATGGTTCCCTAAGGAAAACACTGTTAATAGAAATGTGAATGGAGGATGAACCAGTAAAAACAAATGAAGGTGGTTCTTCTCCACTCTCGTAAAACCTCTGATTTTTAATACTTCCTTCTCTATCCTCAACAAAAGACTTTGCCTTATTCTTTAGAGATAAAATAGAAGCCACCAGATTGGAATTCCTCTTTTTTACCACTACTCATTTCTCCAATCTACTTCTTTCTGTACTCGTCCTCTTTTTCCCTCTTGTTACAATGGAGGAAGGATTTCTACCAGCAAAGCTGTTCCCTTATATGAGCCCTGGATCTGGTTTTCTACCTCTTCTCAGTTATCTTTCCTCCACCCTCACATTTTCCTTATCTTCAATTGTTCTCTCTTTCCACTTAGTACAATAGCAAAAACAAACAAACAAAAAAACCCTTTGATTCCTATTTCTCTCCGGCCATTGTTCTGTCTCTTTGTTTCCCTCCTCAATCACACTCTTGTATTCTCTACACATTTATTCTTTAATCTACTGCTTTCTACTTTCTAGATCCACCAATGATACCGCTCTAAGTATTACATCCATTGGACACCTTTCTTCATCCTGTAAGACTTCTTACTGGCATTCACTACAGCTGACCACCCCTTCCTTCTTGCAATGTTCTGCTCTCTTAGCTATCGTGACAACTTACTCTTCTGGTTTCCTCCTACAGCTTTGGGGTTCATTATCTATCTTCTTTGTAAGCTTTTATTCTTCTAACTGATCTCAAAATGTACTTTCACAAAGGTCAGTGTTAGATATATTTCTCTTTTTATTCTGTCTTTGTAAGTTATCTCATCTAGTCCTATGCTTCGGATATCACAGATAATCTGACTGTTCCTGGCGCCCAGATTTATATCTTGAAGCCAGATGCCTATCCTGGGATCTAGTCCCATTGTGCAACTGCATTCTCAACACCTCCAGAGCCACTCATAAATCTGTTCCTTCTCTAGGCTTTTCTACTTCTACAAATGGCTCCTATGGCCTCTCAGTTGCTCAGACCAGAGCTCTGGGGGTCATTCATAGTAGCCCCATCTTCTTCCCAGTGCTCCGAGTCCACTGTCAATAAGTCTTCAAATAAAACTGTTTCTCTTGTTCCCACCTCAGGTCATTATACTCTGGTTTCTTCTGTATTCACCATCTGAGAGGCACCTCCTTAAGAGTTCTGTATTCCAAATCCATTCTCTAACAGCTAGAGATATTTTTTTGAGTAGGAACTTTCACCTCTCTGACTTAAAATCTCCACAGAATAAATCCTAGGTTTTTTAGAAATGGCTTTCACAGCCCCACCTGGTCTGCCTTCTGCCTGACCCTCCAGCTTCATTTTATTTTTTCCCTTCTGTCACTGTGCATTTGCTACACAGGCCTGCTGTTAGTGTAGTTTCTTCAGGATCTTTCCTTGTTTTTCTTCTGCACAGAGTGTTCTTCCCACACTATTTGCCTGGCAGTCTGCCTAGTTTAAATGTCAGTTCCTCAGGAGACCTATAAGACCCCAGTCCAATCTAAATTAGCCCCCCTACCTAAAATATTTTCTTTCAGTGCATTTCTTATAATCTTTAATTATATGTTTGTGTGGTTGTCCTCTAAAATATCTTTCTACTACAAGTGATCTCATAGTACACCTACTACCTAGCTGAGTCCATACCTGCTCACCTAGATGAGTTCCTGGCACAAAATTATGGCTCTATAAATGTATGTTGAAAGAATTGAAAATATTCCAAAATTATGAAGAATTTTCCATGCCATATCCTCTTTTTTAGGGGCATTGTTGCCAAGTAATATAGCACTGTTGGGAAGAAATAACTAGAATAAGTGACATTCCCCTTTATCCAACATTCAGTGAGAAAAAAATAGCTAGAGTTGTAAAACGTGCATTCCTTACCATGGCGAAGGAATGAGAAAATACTCTGCGAACTAGAAAAATATAGTAGTAAAATGCAGAGGTGGTGTGAGCCCATAGATATAAATTCAACCAAGAATAGGAATATCTGGGATTGACATCCAGCTCTGCCACTGATTTGTATGTTTTTGGCAAGGTATTGGGTCTCTTTGTGTCCTGGATTTTCTCATCCTTAAAATCTTGTGGAGACCTCATGAAAAATAAATGTGGAAGCCCTTTGAAAGGTATAAAACTTGTTAGAAATGTGAGATGCTGTTACTCTCCTTATTTTGACTTTCATTTATGAACATAAAGTGACTTTACTTGGAGGTTGTTACAATGATAATGAACTCGGTCACTCTCATAGGTAGGACTATCTATGACTTTCTCTCAATTTATAAAAGTTGCTATGAAGAAACCACCTAGGGATGATAATATGAAAGTAAGTGTTGTGAATTCATTATGGATTTCCTCTGTAATTCTTTGCATGCTTTCCTGATAGCAAGGCTAATTAAATTTAAATATATTGGGGTGTCAAATCTCTTTTTCTAAGAGATTAATTAGATTAGTCTCTAAGCTATTTGTAAATTGCCATGCTTTTTCATTGTAAAGTGTTTAGTAGAATTGCTGTTTTAGGAAAATGATTATATATTATAAATGATTTTATTTAGTATTTTATTTCTCTGTCATTCTACCAGTTTTATAGTAATAAATGATTTTAATGTCCTTTTTCACTGATAATTTAAATGAGATTTAAGAGATGAAACATTATTTTGAAACAAGTTGAATTTAATTGACCCAGCACAGCTTGGAATTTTTGCTGCCCATGATCCTTTTATGATTAAATACTAAAGAATCTGTAATGTGAATACTTTTCTTTTCTTTTTTCAACATGGGATTCACACTCCCTAGGATAAAATATCTTATCCTTTTCAGAGAACATTAGTAGACATTTTAGAAATTTATCCTCTTAGGAGTTGTACATTTCATCAACAAATAGGAATTTGAAGTCCTTTAGTAAAACTGATGACCTAATATAATAATAATAACAACACCCCCCCGCCCCAGACAATTCGCTGTCTCTTAAATATCTTTGTGCTCACACAAACTGATAGCCTAGAGAACAGTATGTGTTAATATATAGAGTCCTGCAAAGGCTGTGATGTTCATCCCATTTTTAAAACTGCTAAGATGAGCAAGTCTAACTATTTCCAATTTTACAGGGTTTTGTAAACTCTAAGTGCCAAGAAAACAAGCCACCTGGCAGTTTTTTAAAAACAGTGAGCCAGTGCTTAAGAATATGCATCAGAATTGTTAGTATTTCAACTGAATTTGGCTCAGATATACATGGGATATGAGAGCATTTCTAGTCTAGTTACCATTTTTTTATTTTCTTATGATTATATTCTCATGCTGCAAATTGCATTCTCATGAGGCAGCCATTCTGGTGGTGAGTGAGCAGATTTAGTATGTTTTAATATATTGACAACCAGTACTTTTTCCTGAAAGTGCAAAAATGACTTGGAAAAATACTTATCATTTTAAGTAGCATTCAAGGTAGAATGTTGAGTTCCCTAGTTGAATTTCCTAAGGTTCACAAGTCAAATGTAGAATTACGTATAGTTGGTAGATAAGTGTTTACGTGGCAAGGATAGACAGGCATTACTAAATGTGTTGGCATAAGGAATCTCTATTAAATTATAAACTTGATAGCTATAATTAAAGGATTAAAGGAATGTAGGTTCAGTCACAATGAAACATACATTTTGTGCATCGTAATATATTTTCTGAAGACATGAGAGTGTGTGAAAGAGGACATAATACAAAAGTAAATTTGGAATCACGTATCTAGACAAGAAAATAGAGGGTTAGGCTAAGGCTCGCTATGGAGAATTTTGAAGGCTACCCTTTGTACCTGATGAAAATGGTTGACATTTTTATAATTAGCATGTGTGCTCTGAAAGATTAAAGTTCTTGTAACCTATATGGAGTTCTTGCTGAATCCAATTTCTTCAAAATATATTTAAGTCCTAATTTAATGCAGCAGGTTCGAATCTCATTATGGATGGAGTGCATTTAATTGAAATCAAATTGATTTAAGCAACTAGTCAAGAAATCCCAGCATAATCCCTTTTCTTCCTCTGGGAACATTCATCTACTTATATGTGTTCTCAAAACTTAGAGGTAGCAGAAGTTTGATGTAAGAAGAGACATACTGTATTTTCATTTAAATTGTTTAAGTAGTTATGAGATTAATTTTATAGATACATTAGAAAATTCAATTGTGTTTTGGATATTCTTTTCACCAAGGCTAATTAGAGTCAGTAGTTCTAAAATGTAAGATTCTAAAATAATTTCCAAATCACAGATTTATCTTGATACTTAAAGGATATTTTGTTATACTGTAATAGGGATGCATTGACCAGTCTCAAGAATAATACACATATTATATTTAATTATGATAACATTGGTGTAATATTTTAATAAAAATAAGCACATGCACTTTGAAATTATCACTGTTTTAGTTATACTTCAAGTGAGTCTTAAGACTGATATCATTAATTATCTCTACAAAGCAAAACGTTCTGATAAGTAATGAGGTAATTATAGGTCTAATGCTATGGAAATGTCTTTAACATGTTCTCTCATAATATATGCTAATGTATGTTAATTTTAAGTAATTTGAGCAGTACAGAGAAAACTAATTCCATAATTTTGCTAGAGATAACTACTTTTACCAATTGGCATATATCCTTTCAGATTTGCCATGTATAAATAATGAGATCTCAGACTGTAAGTACTCTTCTGTAATGCCTACTTTTTAAGTACACACACACAGATTATCCATTTTAAGATTTATAGATCTAGGTCATCCATTATTAGTGCTGCATAGAATCCTGTGGCATTAATGTACCATACTTTATTTTGCCAGTCCCTGCTAGAGATAGATGTTATTAGTTTACTAATAATCTCTTTGATATCATCAACAGAGTGGCATTGAACCTCCTGTATTTATATCTGTGCTCATTTGCTCAAATGTTTTCTTAAGATGAGTTTTCAAAAATGATATCGCTAGATCAAAGTAGATGCATCCTTAACATTTTAAAACATATTGCCACATTGCTTTCCAGAAAAGTACCAATTTATGTTCAACATAACATGGAAAATTCCCATTTTCCCATAACTTCACATCTTTAACCTTTGATAGTCAGACAGGAAAAAATAATAGTTTTATTATTTATTTGCTTAATAAAATTTTATTTATTTATAAAATGTGTTTGAACATCTTTTCATATAATTTTGAAGCAGTCATATAATTTTGTAAATCTATCTTTTCCAAAATTAGTTTGGGAACACTTTTGTAAATTAAAAAACATATAGCAAATATTTTCCATTTTGAGGTTTTGTTTGTTTTTTAATTTGGACATGGTTTTAAGTTTTTATGTGGTCAATTTTATGAGTATTTTACTGTGTGTTTTTTGGCCTTGATATATTTGTTAAGAGATTTACCCCCCTGCCAAATAATACAAACAAATGGTTACATTTTTTTTCTAGTACTTATATTTCTTATTTAATCTTTATATAAAATTATTTTTTGACTTGGCATAAAGCAGACATTTATATTTTTTTGTTCAAATGGATAGTGAATTTTTTCAGCATTAATAATTGAATAATACTGTTTCCTTTGTTATTTGAGATGCCACTTCCACCCCTACCTCTTGAAATAATCCGTTTGGGCTTTTTATAATAAGTTCACTGTATTTGTCTGTGAATTAGTGGAATTTTGCCAATGTTATCTTTCTAGTTAGTATTTTTTATATTTTTATTTATTTGATCCTTCTTTTTTGACTTTAAATGAAATAAAAACATATATAATTTTTGCACATAACACGTTTATTCTTGGCTTGATTATAATATCTGTTGTTAATTTGAGTGGGAGTTGCCTCACCTCTACCCACTCATGCCATTACATTTGGAAGCAGGCTTGTATATGAGGCAGCTATTAATTTTTTTATTTAAAAAATATTATTTTTTATTGAAATATAACTTTTCAATGGATAATTTTGGATTTCTAGGTAAATAATTATATTCTCTGCAAGTAGAAATGATCTTTCACCTCTTTTACAATATTTTACACTTAATTTCTTATCCTGGCCTTATTGCTTTGGCTTAAATATCCAATATTATGTTCAAATATAGAGCAGATAATAGGCTTTTTGTTTTGTTTCTTTTTTATTTTAATAAGAAAGCTTCTAAATCTTTACCAGTTGGCATGATATTTCCTTTAGGATTCTTGCAAAATAGGATTTTGATCAAGTTAAGGAAGTTTTCTTCTCTTCCCTTTTTACAGAGAGTGTTGTTGGAACTTAATGTTGTATTTTATCAGTTGCCTTTGGGGAATTTATAGGTATAATCTTATTGTTTTTCTCTCTTAGTCTATTTATTTATTGAAGTACATTGATGGCCTGCCTAATGTTGATCCATTCTTACATTCCTGGAATAAACTTGACTTTCTGAAGAATTTCTTGCTCTTTTAATACATTGCAATGTTTTACTTATATTCTTAACTAAGATGTATCGATAATTCTGTTTTGGAATTGTATCCTTTTCAAAGTGCTTTAGCATGCTTCATTTCCTTTGATCCTTGAGATAGCCCTATGATTCAGGCTAGAAATTATATTCTTTTGACAAATAAAAACATTAGATATAGAACAATAGACATAGAACTTTTTGCACAAATTTATGAACGTAGATGGAGATGGTGAGAGTAAAAACCATTAGTCCCTAATCTAATGCTTTGGAGAGAAGAAATTTAATTATTTCAGTAATTTCTATCAATAAGGTACTTAGGGATACTGAGTTTTATTATCTCAAATAAAAACTATCCTTACATAGTTTCCTTTTACATTTTTCTAAATTAACACAGTAATTTGTTCCACTTTGACCATGGTGCCTTCACTGGGTTTTGGGAGGGCATTCACCCCAAGAGTCTCTCTGCAATGCATTCTCTGAGATCTGCCATCTGTTTGGTGCACATGGACAGATGCTGATGTTCAGTTAATCAGAGTCATACAATAAGGATTAAAGTGTTAGATGGTTCTAACCCATTCCGGAAGTTATGGATAAAACTTGAAACCTTTAATCCGATTCATCTTGATGTTCAGGTCAAGTTGTCAATTTGAGCCAAAGCTTTTATATCTCTAAGGTCATTAATCCTGAAAAGCATATTCTATTATTACTGTAAGAGAGAAAAAATATTAAGGATGTGTTTGCACATTGCATTGGGTCATGAGAATTTTTGCTTTATTTGTAATTCAGGGATATACCTTATAAGAAGCTTAGAGATTTCTTTTAGGTATTTATTACAGAAAAATATTCATTTGGGAAGTTTAGTGTAATTTAAATGTAAGTTTTAGAATGTATAAAGATTTAATACAAATGCAAGAAGTGGTCCATTTGCTTAAATATACATATATTTATTAAACAGCAGACTAGACTTCTCCAAGCCCAGAAAAAGTGGAATTAGACTATAAATGAATTGTTTAAGTTTGAATAAAATTTTTTTAAGTTGACATTTAATCTCCATGTCCCAAATTGCACAAATTTACAAAATTAAAAAAAATAAATAAATTCATTGTTTTTAAATCTCCTGTAAGATTTTTTTTTTCTTACTGAGAAACCTATATGTATCTGTTACTATATGGGACAATGCCACTAATTCCATCTCTAAGAATACTATTAATAGTTATATGTTTTATACATACTTTAATTGGAATTTGTAAAAGATACATAGAGTCTGAAATCTTGTGCTTACCAAATATTGCACTAAAAACTATGAATTCCTGGAAGTTGACCATTTTTTAATTCTATTTTTATTAATAAACTTTTATGATCTGAAGCAAGGCTGATTATATCTATTTCCATTTAAGCTTATATAACTCTAAATGGTTTTTTTTTTTAATTTTTTTTTTAACGTTTATTTATTTTTGAGACAGAGAGAGACAGAGCATGAACAGGGGAGGGGCAGAGAGAGAGGGAGACACAGAATCTGAAACAGGCTCCAGGCTCTGAGCTGTCAGCACAGAGCCCGACGCGGGGCTCGAACTCACAGACTGTGAGATCACGACCTGAGCCGAAGTCAGACACTCAACCGACCAAGCCACCCAGGCGCCCCTAAATGGTTTTTTTTTTTAAATTGAGATATAGTTGACATATAACATTGTTTTAGTTTTAGGTGTACAATGTAATGATTTGATATGTGTATATCTGAAATGATCACTAGAATAAGCATAGTTAACATCTATCACCACACATAGTTACAGTTTTTTTCTTGTGGTGAGAACTTTTAAGATCTACTCTTACTAGCAACCTTCAAATTCTGATTTGTTTTGTTTTTGTAAATCTGTTTCTGAAACTCAGCTCTCCTAGCACCTTATGATAAACAATGGTAGAACTCACAAAGTAATGATATACTTTTTGCTTTTAAATATGCTTTGTTCAGCCTGGGTGGCTCAGTCAGTTGAGCATCTGACTTCAGCTCAGGTCATGATCTCGCAGCTTGTGAGTTTGAGTCCTGCGTCAGGCTCTGAGCTGAGCCTGTTTCAGATTCTGTGTCTCCTTCTCTCTGCCCCTCCCCCCGGCTCACACTCTGTCTCTCTCAAAAACAAATAAACATAAAAAAAACATGTTTTGTTCAAATTCAGATGATTAGATGTAATTCTGAAGTGACTAAAATCAATGTAAATAATATACTGGTTCTCATATTTGATGGTAAATATTTCCATTAAAAGTTGAGAAGTCGCAATGGAGAAACTATTCTGTGAACTGGTTATTTAGCACCAAAAGGAAAATGGAAAATTTTGTCAGGAACATTTTTGAAATGAACTCTAAGAACGTTCCACTACTGTTGGTATTTTAATTTTTCAGCTTAAGTAGTTTAAATATGCAACATTAGTTGAAATAAAAAAATTATGCATGCATAATTATGCATTTAAAATTATGCATAGATTTGAAGGCCTAACTAATTATTTATCAGTTTCTGATGGATATCCTAGTTAAGCATCAAGTTATACGCTTATACCTATGAAATAATCAGGGCATTGCATTTAATCTCTACAATAAGACACTGAAGGAGATGCATTAGATATACATTTTAAAAGTATACATTTACATATTCTTCATTATAGAGATTTCCTTTCTTTAGGGACCGTGACATACTGCTTTCCATAAAGAGCACCTCCCATTAATCCTCACACCAGAAACAACAAAGTCAGTGCTGGCATAAATTCAGTCAGGATTCTGGGGCCCTGCTGTGTGGGGAGTCTCACGAGAAAGGACAGAATCCTATGTCAGTCTCCAGGCCCACTTGGTTCTTGGCACCTCTGCTGAGAGCTGCAGAGGCTACTGATCAGTTACAAATGTAGTGTTTTTGAGTATGAGGTGTACATCTGTCTTGGAGGAACAGGACTGAGAGCAGCATGTCATTCCTCAGAGACCATTGAATAATTGTTAACATCACCTTTATTGGTGCCTACTTCACTTTGTTCATATTGGTGCTTCTAAGGAGCGTAATGTAACATATTCTCCTGGGATTTATAATAGGCAAAACCGAGCAGTGTATGCAGCAGTTGGGGTTAGGAAAGAGGTCATGTTTTTGACTAGAAAAATGGAAGTGTTAATGCTCCTTGTAACTGTACACAAAGTTGTGGGCCCTGAGGATGCAAGCAGAGATTAGCAAGAGTTAACTGAGAAGCAAGGCCTTTTCCACGAAAACAGTTGACACTATAAAGGAACATCTATGCTGATGGACTTGAGGGGAAATGAGTTAAGAATAGAAAGTCCGTCAGTCAGTGAGGTTTCACAACAAACAACTGCAGGGTTTGTGCCCTAATGCTGTGAGGGAAAGCAGAAATGGTAGGAATCCATGAAACCACGGAATGAACTGAACATCTGGAGACATGGGCTTCCAAAGCTGTTATCTGTCTGGTTTCCCTGTGGCCACGTATCCTCAACTACATGGACTTAATTTCTGTACAGGTGAAAAAAAAGTCGAAACAGGTGAAATAGTCTTTGATTTCACCTGTGAGTGTTGATCTGCAATGAGCTGGCAGTGATTTTTATTAGGTTTTTATGGTCTTGCTTCTTGAATGAATCACAGAGATGAAGCATATAGAAAAAGGTACAGAGAGAGGTGTTTCTTCACCTTTACTCCACTGTTGTTGAATAAACATCACATAAGAAAGTTTATTTCAGATATTTAATAAACAACATTTTAAATATATAAATGAGGATATGGTGTTCTTTAACTTTTGACTTGGAGAGGATATACTGTTATGCTTACTATTCTTTTGAGTCAATTTCTTCCCAGTTTGTGTTAAAAATTTCAAACCAAAGCCTTTTTAGTCTGAGACAAACATTATTGTTGAGAGGAGGATAAAGAAACCTTTGTCTCAAAACTGAAAATGATAGAATGTGACTCCTTAATCCTGATTTTGCAATTCTGGTTATTTTAGCAGGCATTATAAAATTGTTACTCTACTAAAATCCAGTACTATTCTGGTTAATTAATAATATGCTTGCCAGTGTGACTATTAGAAGTTACAATAGTCTCTCCCTTGTCCATGGGGGATAGATTCAATGGATGCCTGAAACCACAGGTAGTACTGAACCCTATGTATACTTTGTTTTTACCTACACATGCATACTTATGATAAAGTTTAGTTTATAAATTAGTGGGAGATTAGCAACAATAGTTAATAATAAGGCAATTATAACATCATACTATAATGAAAGCTATGTGAATGTGGTCTCTTAAAATATCTTATTGTGCTATACTCACCTGTCTTCTTCTGTGAGAATGTGAGATAAAAAAACACCTATATGATTAGATGAAGCAAGGTGAATGATGGAGGTGCTATGATGCAGTGTTAGGCTACTCTTGACCTTGTGACAGTATGTCAGTAGGAGGATCATTTACTTCTATACTGTGGTTAACTGAAACTGTGGAAAACAAAGTTGCAGATAAGGGGACACCCTACTAGAAGAGCATGGCAATAAGACCTTGTTGTCATTAAGCCCACTGAAGTCATCTTCTGGGTTCCTGCTGCAAACTTGGAACAAGTCTTGGCAAGGTCTTTCTAGCACATCTAGGAGTAACAGAGTTCTAGGTAGAGCTATGTAATTTAGGATTTATTTTCCATGACATATAATATATTGAGGCTCCATGTGGAGGTTGTATTTGTCTTTCTTGTTAAATAGCAATGCTTTTAACATTATTTTTCCTAATACCATATTATAGATTTTGAACATTTCAGTGCTTAGTTTGCCTCTCATCTGTTTTTAAGTATCTTGGTAAAGGCTCTAGTGTTAAGGATGTAACTTAACTGTACATAATTACTATAGTACTTTTTAAAAATATTATCTTATCTGTTCTAATGCCCCTTTGTGGTCTTGGCTGTCAAACAGTCTTAATGTTATTTAGAGCTGTTTATTTATTAAATGTTTGTGGATTTTATTTATTTATTTATTTATTTATTTAGCTCTCTGCCCAATGTGGGGCTCAAACTCACAACCCTGAGATCAGAGTCACATGCTCTACTGACTGAGCCAGCCAGGCGCCCATTTTTATTTATTTAGAATAATTTGTTATAAGCTTTTCTCTAACCATCAAATTTGATAATTTTTGTCATTGTTATACTCACTTCATCATTAATAAGCACCTGTATATTAAAAGAGTGATGGAGCAAAAGCATTTATTCCAACAACATTAGTTTTGTGATTAATGATTTTTCAAAGAACCAGTCACTAGGACAGTGCCTAGCACATAGTAGGTACTCAATCTTTGTATCAGCAAATGCCGTATTTTGAAATAATATATGGGGCATGCATAATGAGAGTTATACTTGCAGAAAACTGTGGGTAGAAACCTTGCAGCAAAAGAGCTTAAGATAATTTTTATTGAGCCATTTCTTAATGAGTTCTGAGTGAATGATTTCAGGGATATTTAGCACAGTGGAAATTTCTCTGTTCAATGAAGGAAGTCAATGGTACTAAGAACGTAACCTGAAATGGACTTTCTACACTCTATGCCCATGTTTGCCTATAGAATATCCAATTATTTTTGCTTTCAAGTGAGGAGAGTCATTTAAGAGATGTCATTTTAGAAAATATTTAGATTGTCACTGGCTTCCTATAATTAAGGTAGTTTTCTATCCCGGCCACATTGTATACATATCAGAGTAGGTTTCCTAAAAAAGATGGATTTAGGGTATTTTATTAAATGGATTACCTTTTATAAATGAAATACATGTTAAATACAGACATAAAACATAATTTGGCAAGAGATATGTGCTTGCATACAGTTAGCATTGCCTTTAATTGATTCTGTTGAATTACGAGGTGTTGTAGAGAATGAATATTTTCTTTATGGATAATAAAATAGCTCTTCAGCTTCTTACCAGCTAGGCTTAGGGAGCCACCAGGGAGAGCCAATGATTCACAGAGCTTGGGTCGGGATTCAGACACTTCTCAGTGGTGATATTAGGACCTCTACCCCCCATTGTACCACATAATGACTTTAGGTGGGTCATATGGTTTAATCATAAATAAGTCGTGTCACTTGTTGGTAACTTCACATTAAGTAATTCAAGTTTACTCTGAGAAAATGGAAATTTTAATGTGGAATAAATGGTATAATTCTACAGTTGCAGCCTTCCCTTACCTGAAGCTTGAAGGCAACAGATGTGAAGATACCATCTGTCCTACCTCCTTGAATTTTACGTGGAGAGTTAGGCTTTGTATGTGGAGGGTGGGTTTTCTCTAGACTAACTGCCAAACATGGATGTGGATTTGGGCATAGGCCCATTGTATAGGTTATATTAGATATAATGTATATATTTTACATGGATTCCATTTCTTGAGCTATCACCAATACAAGTTAATAAAGACAGCATTTTTGAGAATAGTCTTCTCCTGGATAATTACTGTTGGCCTCTGTCTGTTGTTCTAGTCTCATTGGGAGCCATTTTACTCCTCAGTTATACTAGAGTCATCCTGGCCTTCTTTCCCACCAAAGAACATTTATACCGGCTCCTCTCTGTTCCTTGCAGCCCTTTGCTTTCACCCCTATCACTGTCCTCACCAACTTGAAGGCAACATAAGATGTTCTCTCATCAAAGTTACCAGCAGACATTTTAACAGCTAAATCCAGTAAGCCATCTTAATGGCTTATTTTCCAGCACTCACTCCTTAAAGTCTATTCTTTGACTTCTGTGAGAGGTCATGCTCTTGGTCCTCTTATCCCTCTACCTTTGTATTTTAAGTCTTCTCTGCCAAGTCCTTTCACATAGATGGCCCACAGTCATCTAAAATCCACCATGGCCAAAGTAAACTTTGTTTTCCTCCCATTTCACCTTGCCTGGTATTCCATATCTCAGCAATATTTCCACTCACCTCTCACTTAAATAAAAAACCTAAGAGTCATTCTAGACCCAGTACAGGACTTTTAATTTTACCACCTATTTCATGATACTTCTCACTTCTCTCCGTTCCTTTTGTTAGTGACCTCAGGCAATTGCCATCTTTCCTTTAATGCTTCAAGTCACCTACTGCTCCAGCTTCAGTTTTGTCCATCTAGTGCACATCTGGAGTGATCTTTCTAAGATAAAAGTTAGGCTTTCTCAGTTTGTTCAAAACTCTACAATGTGCTTGTCCCGAGGATGGAGTAGGAACACCTATTGTTGTTTGTTAAATGAATGAGCAGAGAATGGAAACCTGAGGCCTCTCAATATCTAAGGTTGAAGCTCATTTGGATTCTAGATTATATTGTCCACAATACTTTGAAGATTTCATGTATTGACCAAATCTTTTGTTTCTGAATTTTGCTTGTAAGTTCATAAAACAAGAACGAATAGAATAGTGTTATAGTTCACAGGTTGTCTATAAGAACAAGATAGAATCCCTGTGGTGAAAACAGGATTTATGTACCTATAGTTCTGCTTATCTTTTAGTTATAATCGATTAAATTTTTGTATAGAAACTTTCTTAAGAGAGCTCTTCAAAAATAAGTGTTTTCCCCCTCGTACTAAAAGAGAGAAATGAATGTCACTTTAGTATCTGCATTCACATACCTGGATTTCCACAAGATGAAACAAGGATTCCTTCTAAACAGTGTGACAACTGGTGTTTTGATTGCTATTCTTTAAGGTTTATAAATTTGTTCTGTTTTAACAAAGCATCATTTTGAATGTTCACTTAAAAACAACTTGCCAAAAAATGAAAAGAATATGTGATGGTATAATCTCATGTTTAAACATGCTCATCAGATGAGAGGTAGCCAAATGTAGATATGATGTTTTCTTTACTCTTAAATTTGTATACAGTACTTTAGTGTACTCTTTTGTGTGGTAAGATGTATATAACATAAAATTTACGACTTTAACCATTTTTAAATGTTCTGTGGCATTGGGTACATTTACATTTGTGTGTTGCTTTAGTATACTTTTTAAAAAAATATTATATTGAAATAATTCAATAGTTTCATTATTGAGACCCCAAACTGGTTTCACTGAATAAGCTGAATTGCCTCTGTGGCTCATCATTGTGGTGCTGAAGAAAAATGATTTTGCTTGTTGATTGTTTCATAAGGAATTTGCGGTGTATCCAGCCTTGTTGGGGTCAGAGAGCAAATGCCAGTGGAAACTTATGGAAATAAGTATTGTATTATTTTTTAAAAATATTTTAAAAAATCTATTGTGAGAGAGAATGAGAAAGAGAGAGAGTGTGTGTGCACACACAAGTGGAGGAGGAGCAGAGAGAGAGGAAGAGAAAGAATCCCAAGCAGTCTCTGCACTCTCAGCACAGAGCTTGACATGGGGCTCCATCCCATGAACTGTGAGATCACGACCTGAAACGAAATCAAGAGCTGGATGCTTATCCAGCTGAGCCACCCACGTGTCCCTGTATTATTTTAATAAAAGAATAAAACATTTGCCTATTACCTTGCTAGTTTATGAGACTCTTCTTGATTCTGATGATTAAATCCTTTATATAAAGTATAATTAATTTAAGTAGATCCCAAATATAAAGTTTTATCTTGAAATGTTCAGAGATCATATAAACTCAACTTGGTTTGGTTTATTGCTTAACTTGTTTAAATGTGTTCCCTTCCTGTGAAATGATAATTTGGAAACTTGAACATAGGATATTAAACAATAGGAAGGATTGAGTTCACTGCCTAATTCTTAGCCCCTGCTAGAATAGGAGGCTAAACTTTAATTTAGGGGACAGAGGCGTCATAGTGTGCTATTCATCCTAATAAATTTTGTAAGCTGGTCTAAGAGAAATTTGGGGGTTAATAAGTACTTTGGCCTCTTCCTTTCATTGCAGAGTGAGGAAACTTAGCTTTAAAAATAAATGGAGGGGCACCTAGGTGGCTCAGTTGGTTAAGCGTCTGACTTCAGCTCAGGTCATGATCTCGTGGTTCATGAGTTCAAGCCCCAAGTCGGGCTCTGTGCTGACAGCTCAGGGCCTAGAGTCTGCTTCGGATTCTGTGTCTCCCTTGTTCTCTGCCCCTCCCCTGCTTATGCTCTGTCTCTCTCAAAAATGAATAAACATTAAAAAATTTTTAAAAAATTGGAAAAGTCTTCATTCTTTATAATAATCTCCTTATAATAATGACCTTATGACCATTGGATTCAATTCAGTCATCTAATGAGCTAGAAGATGACAAGTGTATACCTAAGTGACACCAAACTTTGGTTTCTCTTAGAAAGTGTCCAAAGCACCTGTCTTTCCTATACATATATATATACATATATATATATATATATATATATTTATTGTGTTAATATATATATATATATATATGCAGTACATTTTCTCTCATTCCATCATCAAATACTTTTTTGTATTTATCAACAGGACGGTCTAATATCAACATTTCAAATTCTTTCATTTGGGGATATCTCCTGACTGTTTACCTGAGTAGTCCCCCCTCTCCACCACCAATCTGCGAAGATCTTATTAAGGGAAACACAAATGTGGGGGCGTAGGGCTTGGCAAAGAGACCATGGTGGTGATGAAGCTCAGAAGGAGATTTGGGGTCATCCATCCTTCCTGTGCTCTCCATACAACCCCTCCCACCCCACACCAAAGCTTTGCAGAGCTACGGCATAGCATGACCACTGAAAATACAGAGTTAAAGAAATACCAGAGTCCTGAGACTTTTCCAGCATATTTTGAGTAGAAATAATCTTGGCTGTAGTCAACAGCAGACAAGCTAATTATTTGTTCACATGTGCTTTGGCCAGTGTTTTGCTCATTTGGGGGCTTGTAATAACTTTGGAGTTTGTCCTTCGTGAGATGAGAACCTAAGATGATATCTTTTCCACTGGTTCCAAGTTATAAGGCATTTTGGGGTAAATTTTGTAACCATGTAGGAATTGGAGGTCAAAGCAGGAAATAAGCATTTGGAGTGGGTCATTCTTTCCTGGGCTAGATAGAAAACATTTATCTCTTGAAGGCTTATCTTACTAGGAGAGAAAATCTTGATTTAAGGAGATATCACCACAAAGAGGAGAGGCTTATAGGAGAAAGCTCTTTCCACAGCAGTACTTTTGTTCTCATAAACAGTGGCTCAAGTCAAGAGTGAAGTGTTAATAATGCTTTTGAGGTGTGGAGCCATACCTGGGGTGTAGGAACTATATACATGCATTTTCAGCAACACTGATTTCCCACTGAAGGTTTGTTAGAGACCATTAGAGGTTTTATAACTCTGTTGACAATAATCCTGCTTAGAACATGATCTGCTCATATAAAAATATTTTTTTCTGTGAAAGGTCTCATTAGCTTAAAAATCTAGGCAAACGGTAGCTTTAAGAGCTGAGTCACAGTCTACCTTACTATCACAATTCAGTTTCCTACCTTACTGTCACAATTCAGTTTCCCTCTATTGTACTTGGTAGATTAGTCCCATCTGAGCAGTGCCATTCGGTGCCTGCCTGCACGGTGTGGAAACACACACACACACATACACACACACACACCTGAAATTTCTGAACATGTGGGTTGTGATGAATTTAAATGTTTTCTAATAGTGCAACTACGTCTAAACAGCTGAAGATTTATACTTGTTTTTTAACTTAAGGATGAGGAAATTGACTACTATAGGATAATTAAAAATCACAACTCTCTGAAAAAGCATGAGCTAAGTTGTTAAATGCCAGGGCATCAAGAAACAATATTCTGTAATCTGTACAGATTTTTTTTATTCTGTAAATAAATTGGGTAATTTATATCTTTGTCACTTGAACATCAGATAAGTATTTGAGTTAATGAATCATCCCACCAACATCCCATAACTAAATCAAATTTTGTTTTCTTTTCACAGGCAAGGTTTTAGTCAATTGAATAATAAATCATCCTGCCTTTTTTTCTGAATCACAGGATAGGGAGGCTCTTACAGACAGGATCACAATTAAATAAGCCCTCAGAGGAGAGATTCTACCCTGTTTTAAAAGGAGGCCAGGGAAGGAGAGAGTCCTGACTATTTTGGTCAGACTTTATAGTGCTTAAAATAGTAATATCATGTGTCTGTTTTTAAATATTTTCAGTTTATCACTGAAGATTTGTCTTAAATGCAGAGGTCAAGAATGAATCAACTTCTTGATAACCCCCAATATCCTGGTCAGATCCTGCAGTGACCAGGTGTATGAAGAAATGTTCCTCTTCCTTCAAAAAGACTCATCCAATAAGCACCTACAGTTTACAAAGAATATTCATGCACACTTTTCCTTTTGAGTCTCACAACAACACTATTATATGTAAGGATTATTGATTCCTATTTAAAAGCCGAAATTAAGAATCAGGGAGGCTAAGTGACTTACCTAAAGTCATATATTTACTGAGCAGAAAATTACAGCTTGAGACTAGTTATTTTTATGTAAGGGCAATGCCTTTTGCATTTGACGCTTTGCTGCTGTTTTGCTATGCTTATAAAATCAGTCACTGTAAACATGCATTTAGGTGCTTTTGTGTAATTAGTTCCTGGGAGAATTACATGAATTGGTGATCTGGTTGGGAACATTATCAACTTCAGTCTGTGGTCTGAACAGAGGAAAGTATAAAAAAAATCCAGTTTTAAGTGGCATTGGTCAGATGCTCAGTGTAAAGGAATTGGGAGTGATAGATATAGTGGACAGTCTGGGACTAAGATGATATCTGTTATGTTACGAATACAAGGATTGGACCTGTAATTTGGGAAAGACAATATGTGAGAAGGTCAAGATATATCCAAGAACAAAGTAGCCACAAGAAATAATTAACCTGCTTAAGGCACACTAATCTGAACACAGAAAGTCTGATGCCATCAGCACTGTGGTTCAGGGAAGTGTGGCAAAATGGGCTGAGGATTCTGTGAGACTAAGATGCAGAGACACTTTCAGAAAGAGGTAAAATGCAAGGTGCAAGTGTTCTCTGTGAAATTCTATGGTGGAAGGCTTGAAAATTTAATTTACATTGGAAGAACCTTAAGAGTTAGTGGAACCATTAAGATTTCTGTTTAGTTCTGAGCTGTGGCTACTAATAGCTTTATATTGAAACACAGGTGCTGATTCTCATAAAGTTCATCTAAACTGTGTACCTCAGTCTACAAATTTGATCAAGTGAGAGTCATCTGTTTGTCATTGGCTTCCAATCTGACTTTCAAGAAACTTACTTCCTTCAAAATAGTTTGAGGGGAAAAAGCGACTTTTAGTTATGGTATATTGTCAGTCCTGGGGTGCTTGGGTGGCTTAGTGGGTTAAACATCCGACTTAGGTTCAGGTCATGGTCTCACAGAGCCTCTGTGTTAGGCTTTGTGCCAACAGTGTGGAACTTCTTTGGGATTCTCTCTTTCCCTCTCTCTCTCTGCCCCTCTCCTGCTTGCACTCACTCACTCTCTCTCTGCCTCTCAAAAATAAAAAAAAAATAAACACTTAAAAAAGGCATATTGTCAGTCCTTTTTGATATAAAGCATATTAAGGTGAAAATCTTTTATTTGAACTAGTTTTAAGTTTAAAACTTAAATTATTGCAAAGTATAAATGAAGAAAACTTTTTAAAGAAATCCAGCATTATTTCTTTCACATATCTATAGGGACTTGAGCTAGGTTGTCAAAGTACCTACATGTAGTGGTTCTTAGGGAATCTGCTTTAATGAAAAAATGAGTGATTTGTAGTTAACTTAATAGTTGCTTTTATTTCAAAGAACACCAGGCATTTGAAAAATAAGTTTTTCTTTCTAAAGCTAATAATATCAATTTTCGTGGCAATTTGTCTTTTTCTGGAACTGTGAAAATGTGAATTTAGGCCAGCCTCTGTCCAAATAATCATAATATCTGAATGGAGTCTGAGGAGTTCATATACTGTTATTGAATTTTGTCTATTTTCTAAGGGAAAATTGATTCCTTATTTTCAAATTATTTTACAGGATCCTTCTAACCAAAAATGTGGCGGAAGAAAGAAAACCGTGTCTTTCAGCAGCATGCCGTCAGAAAAGAAAATCAGCAGTGCGAGTGACTGCATCAGCTTCATGCAAGCTGGCTGCGAACTGAAGAAGGTCCGGCCAAATTCTCGTATTTACAACCGTTTTTTCACTCTGGACACAGACCTCCAAGCTCTTCGCTGGGAACCTTCCAAGAAAGACCTAGAGAAAGCTAAGCTTGACATTTCTGCCATAAAAGAAATCAGACTGGGGAAGAACACGGAAACATTTAGAAACAATGGCCTTGCTGACCAGATTTGTGAGGACTGTGCCTTTTCCATACTCCACGGGGAAAACTACGAGTCTCTGGACCTGGTTGCCAATTCGGCGGATGTAGCGAACATCTGGGTTTCAGGTTTGCGGTACCTGGTTTCTCGAAGTAAGCAGCCCCTTGACTTTATAGAGGGCAACCGGAACACGCCGAGGTTCATGTGGTTGAAAACAGTGTTCGAAGCAGCAGATGTTGACGGCAATGGGATTATGCTGGAAGACACCTCTGTAGAGTTGATAAAACAACTCAACCCTACCCTGAAGGAATCCAAGATCAGGCTAAAGTTTAAAGAAATCCAGAAGAGCAAAGAAAAACTAACCACACGAGTGACAGAAGAGGAATTTTGTGAAGCTTTTTGTGAACTTTGCACCAGGCCGGAAGTGTATTTCTTACTGGTACAGATATCTAAAAATAAAGAATATTTGGATGCTAACGATCTCATGCTCTTTTTAGAAGCTGAACAAGGAGTTGCCCATATTACCGAGGACATGTGCTTAGACATTATTCGAAGATATGAACTTTCTGAAGATGGCCGTCAGAAAGGGTTTCTTGCAATTGATGGCTTTACCCAGTATCTGTTGTCACCAGAATGTGACATTTTTGATCCTGAGCAAAAAAAGGTTGCTCAAGATATGACCCAGCCATTATCTCATTACTACATCAATGCTTCTCACAACACCTATCTCATAGAAGACCAGTTTAGGGGGCCTGCTGATATTAATGGGTATGTTAGAGCTTTGAAAATGGGCTGTCGAAGCATTGAACTCGATGTAAGTGATGGTTCAGACAATGAACCCATCCTTTGTAATCGAAATAATGTGACAACACACCTTTCCTTTCGAAGTGTCATAGAGGTGATAAATAAATTTGCCTTCGTTGCTTCTGAATACCCACTCATTCTTTGCTTGGGAAATCACTGCTCCCTACCCCAGCAGAAGGTAATGGTTCAACAAATGAAAAAGGTCTTTGGCAATAAGCTCTATACTGAGGCACCTTTGCCATCAGAAACCTACCTCCCATCACCAGAAAAATTAAAAAGAATGATTATCGTCAAAGGAAAGAAATTGCCTTCTGACCCAGATGTTTTAGAAGGAGAGGTCACAGATGAAGATGAGGAAGCAGAAATGTCTCGAAGGCTGTCAGTAGATTACAATGGGGAGCAGAAGCAGATCTGGCTGTGTAGGGAGCTCTCTGATTTGGTCTCTATCTGTAAATCTGTTCAATATAGGGATTTTGAACTGTCCATGAAAAGTCAAAACTACTGGGAAATGTGTTCATTTAGTGAAACAGAGGCCAGCCGAATTGCAAATGAATACCCAGAGGATTTTGTAAATTATAATAAGAAGTTCTTATCAAGAATCTATCCAAGTGCCATGAGGATCGATTCCAGTAACTTGAATCCACAGGACTTTTGGAATTGTGGCTGTCAGATTGTGGCAATGAATTTTCAGACTCCCGGTCCAATGATGGATCTTCACACGGGCTGGTTTCTTCAAAACGGAGGATGTGGTTATGTTCTAAGGCCATCCATCATGCGAGATGAAGTTTCTTACTTCAGTGCAAACACAAAGGGCATCGTACCTGGGGTGTCTCCTCTAGCTCTTCATATCAAGATCATCAGTGGTCAGAATTTTCCAAAGCCCAAGGGAGCTTGTGCCAAAGGAGATGTCATAGATCCTTATGTTTGTATAGAGATACATGGAATTCCAGCAGACTGTTCAGAACAAAGAACTAAAACTGTACAGCAAAACAGTGATAACCCTATTTTTGATGAAACTTTTGAGTTTCAAGTAAACCTACCTGAGCTGGCCATGATCCGTTTTGTCGTTCTAGATGATGACTACATTGGGGATGAGTTTATAGGACAATATACAATACCATTTGAATGTTTGCAGCCTGGATATCGGCATGTTCCCCTGCGCTCTTTTGTGGGTGACATCATGGAACATGTAACCCTTTTTGTCCACATAGCAATAACTAATCGAAGTGGAGGAGGAAAGCCACAGAAGCGCAGCCTGTCAGTGAGAATGGGGAAGAAAGTTCGAGAATATACCATGCTCAGGAATATTGGTCTTAAGACCATAGATGACATCTTTAAAATAGCAGTTCATCCTTTACGAGAAGCCATAGATATGAGAGAAAATATGCAGGTAGGAAAAATCCCAAACTTTCCCCCAACCTGCTCCTACTTCTTCCTACCCTTCTCTTACCAGGGAACATTGTATTTTACTTGTGATCTGATTACAGAAAAAAATTATCAGAAAGGTTGTATAAACTCAAAAACCACCAAATTAAGTGCTACCTGTGAAAGCAGATATATTTCATGTGTCTGATTATAAATGAATGCTATGTTAAATTTGGCCTGAACTAAACAAGTGAATATAAATGCTTTATACATCCATTAGATATCCCTACCACATAACCAAATAGATATATGGTGTTGTGTATATGAAACGATGTAAAAAGAATAGACTATAAAATATTATATGTATGTACAATATATAAAATATTATATATACGTAAAATACTAGTTACAAGTATATATGTAAAATATTTGCAGATATGAACATGAAAGGGAAGTTGAAGTCATATAAACAAATATAATGCTATCAGTTTATTTTAGTTAAGTGTACAACAGCAATAATAAATTACTCCCATTAGAAAACACAACTAAACAAACAATATTCAGCACTTGAACATGTTGAAAACTAGGTAGCCTTCTCTTAGAAATGTGGTTAAATTGAAAGTTGAAAGAACATGGATTCTGGCTTAAACTCTATCCCCTTATGATCTTGAGCGAAGTTTTTCAGATCCCTGATCATCAGTTTTGTCCAAATAAGGTAATGAAAATAGTAATACATCACAGAATTATTATTAGAATTAAATGACAGTATATGTAAATTTCCTGGTGCTGACATGTGGGAATTCAGTGTTAGTTTCTTTCCCTTTATTAATGTTGTAATCAGAGATGGTTGCCAATTTCTTTCTTCAGTACCATTGAATGTACTTATTCTAGGCTCATATTACTTAGAAACCATCAAACAACAAATACTGAGTTCCTGCAATACTCAAGGAGGTTTTGGTTAGCAGAAGTAGCAGTCTGAGAGCAGAACAAAAGAGGAACATTTTTCAATGCACCTAATTTGCTCCTTTAGCTAACATTCGAATAGTAATTCTCACTCCAAAAATCCCTACTTTCAAGACAGAAAACAAGCTAGAAGAAGTTAGGTGATTTCCCAAATATTGCCGTTAGTAAATAGGAATGTTGGGCTTTAAATCCAGAATTGCTGACTGTCAAAAATCATTCATGGTTTTTAGTCAGGTGATGCTGAACCTCAAATCCATCTTTTGGTGAAGACTTTATTTTTACATTATTTCACAGAGAAATTCAACATAGACTTAAAGTCAGTTTAAATAGCTAAAATGGTAGAAAATAGTATGACACATAAATGACATATAAACACTTAGATGGTGAGCATTTATTTGAAGTGGTTGCCTTAGCCACTGTTTTAAAAATAGGCTCCAAATATTAGCATCTTCTACATGACTTTTTCTGACATAATTCAAAGCTATTATAAATCCCTGTTTCAGATTAGTTATGTCATTTCTACATCTTATTTTGTATGTTGCAAGTAAATTTTATTTATTTCTATGCAATTCTTTTTTTTTTAATTTAAAAAAATTTTTTTAATGTTTATTTATTTTTGAGGCAGGGAGAGACAGAACATGAACGGGGGAGGGTCAGACAGAGAGGGAGACACAGAATCTGAAACAGGCTCCAGGCTCTGAGCGGTCAGCACAGAGCCCGACGCGGGCTGGAACTCACGGACCGCGAGATCATGACCTGAGCTGAAGTCGGACGCTTAACCGACTGAGCCACCCAGGTGCCCCTCTATGCAATTCTTAAAAATATATCCTTTCCACATATTATGTGTTTAAAATACATGTTAAGCAGAGTTGGTTATAAATAAAGTTTTTTCAGATAGCATTGATAATTTATATCATCCCAACACATAGTCTTTTGGGTTAAGAATTGTTTGGAGCCTGATCAGTAGAAAAATGAAATAGTATCATTGTCACTAAATTCGTTCGACATAGAATAGATTAGGTACTGCTCCCTGTTAATAAAACACAAAGTAGGCATAATTCCTATTTCAAATGAATTTTAAAAGCCTGTATCATGGACAAATGTAGCTATACATGAAATTTGTTTCAGTATGTGCATCTGTCAGGTGCATTTCTGATGCGACGACAAAGAAATACCACTGATGGTTAGTCGAATGGAGGATGGTGAGTAATTGCAGCCTGCTACCTTGAGGGGAAAAGCTCACAGAAGATGCACTCCAACGTACAATCATGGACTTATTTTTATGATCATCATGATACAAATCAAGTAAGATATTCACAACCAGCCAATGCTGATTTGTGTGAATATTCCAGTGCTCTGCTTTGAAAAGCACTGTGTAGCCTTGGTTCACAGTCTGCTTTACTTTATGGCATAATGTAGCAGTTGCTAAAAATTGAGAAAGATGAGGTATAATCATGGATTAGCTCTGTGTGTCATCTCTGCACATTACATTTTTGGTTGATTATAATCCAGTTTCCTCCAAACATGTATGCATTAAAGGGTATACTTTTAATGAATATACTTTAGTGTAAACCTAGAAGTGCTGGGGGTGATGTGTCATGTGGTCAGAAGTATAATTCCATGTTTTCTTCCCCACAGAATGCCATAGTGTCTATTAAGGAGTTGTGTGGACTTCCTCCGATTGCCAGTCTGAAGCAGTGTCTGTTGACCTTGTCCTCTCGGCTCATCACCAGTGACAATACTCCCTCAGTCTCTCTTGTGATGAAAGACAACTTTCCTTATCTGGAGCCTTTGGGGGCAGTTCCAGATGTGCAGAAAAAAATGTTGGCTGCCTATGATCTGGTAGGAAATTGTGACTCTATATTTCTTACCTGAATGTGTGTGTGTGTGGGGGAATCATCTGGCAGGGGCTCCTTTGTGTAACTCTGATGAATAAATAACATTGCAGGTGGCAGACAGAGCACACCCACTCAGCTTCCCCTAGGTCCCAGTGAAGACCTCTGAGGCAGTGCTTTGAACCCAGAGCTCCACAGATTACAAATAGAAATTCTCTGCTTTAGCAAGGAATGAATTATTGATAAAGTCTTCAAAAGCACAATTTTTGACCATCTAAATGATGTTAGCCTGCAACATAACCATTTAATTGTATACCTGTAGGAAATGAATTTATGCTTCTCACTGCTGTATGATGTTTGAGACAAAATATTTCTCTGGAATTTATATTTCTAAGATGATACTATTAAATGATTTTTTTCTGACTATATAATGGAGTTTATGTAGCAATTAAATGTAAGGATAGTTATATTTTTGCATCTCCTAATTCCATAAAAAACTAAGGAGCAAATGAAAAATTGGAAAAATTTGTAACGTATATACCAGATAAAGTGTAAACTATCCTTAAAAATCAGTGAGAAAAAAATGGGGAAAAAATCTTATGTCAATTAGGTTTAATTTCAGCTTGATAAAACAAACAGTGCAACACAATAATGGCTTAAAAATACAAAGTTTTAGGGGTGCCTGGGTGGCTCAGTTGGTTAAACATTCAACTCTTGATTTTTTGCTCGTAATCTCATGGCTCATGAGTTTTAGCCCTGCATCAGGCTCTGTGCTGACAGTGTGGGGCCTCCTTGGGATTCTCTGTCTTTCTCTCTCTACCTCCTGCCCCTCTCTCAAAAATAAATAAATAAACATTAAAAAAAATACAGTTGTACTCCTTCAAATAAAAATCTGGACCCAGCCTTCCAGGATGAAACTTCTATAAAGTTCTTAGGATCTTAGGCTCCCTCTACCTTTCTGCTCTACCATCCCTGCAGTGTGACCATTATTCTTCTGGTCCAAAATGGCTGCTGAGGCTCCAGCCATAAAATCTGCATTCCAGTCATCAGAAATGATGAAGAGGAAAAGAAAGTATATCTTCTGCCTTTAAGGACATTTCTCTGAAATAGCATAGATCATTTCTGCTTATATTTCATGAGCTAGAGTTAAAACAGACACACTTAGCTGAAGAGGAGGATGAGAAGTATCTATGTCAAGGGGCTATATGCTCAACTAAAAGTTATCTCTTCTGATACTAAGAAATAGAGGGAGGAGAGTTATTAGGGAATAAAAATAGTCCCTTTTTAATGTTTATTTTGAGAGAGTGAGAGAGTGTGTGTGTGTGTGCATGTGCACACGCACACGTGCACACACACACACACAAACACACACACCAGCAAGTGAGGGAGGGGCAGAGGCAGAGAGAGAAAGTGAGAGAGAAAGAGAGAGAGGGAGAGAGAGAATTCCAAACAGGCTCTGTCAGCACAGATCCCAACGCAGGTATCCCCACAAACCATGAGATCATGACCTGAGCCAAAATCAAGAGTCCACGTGACCGAGCCACCCAGGTGTCCCATAAATATTCTTTACTTCAGAGATGAACAGGCAGTTCATGTATCTCTTCCTCCTAAAAAAAAAAAGACAATGAAAACCTAAAACCATATTTAACCTTAAAATGAGTTATAGGTTAAAGATATTAAAGAAATGTAGTGAGATAGTCCCTCTCATTGGCACTAAAAAATATCATACCTCTGATAGAGAATTTAAGATAATGGATACTCTCACCCATCTACCTCTACTGGGAAAACAAATTGATATAATCTTTTGGGAGAAAAATTTAGCAATAGTATTGAAAATGTTTACCTCATTTTATTTATGTATTTCTTTCCTGGGATTTATTCTAATTTTTTTTTAATGTTTATTTATTTTTGAGACAGAGAGAGACAGAGCATGAACAAGGCAGGGTCAGAGAGAGAGGGAGACACAGAATCTGAAGCAGGCTCCAGGCTCTGAGCTGTCGGCACAGAGCCCGACACGGGGCTCGAACTCACGGACTGTGAGATCACGACCTGAGCCGAAGTCGGCCGCTTAACTGACTGAGCCACCCAGGCGCCCCATCCTGGGATTTATTCTAAAGCAATAATGATATGCGTAAACATTTATGTTTAATAATGTCAACATAGAACTATAGTTAAATGAAATATAGTAAACCAAGATGTACACTCTTGAACCCACTAAAATCATGCATTAGAAGAATATTTAAAGGTATGGAAAACTTCTCATAACATATTTTGTGAAAAAGTCTGTTATAAAAATATACACTATAGGATTTATATTGTATTTACATGTATACATATCTACAATGTCAGCAAAATATTCATAGTAAGTATTTTTAAATAAAGAGAGTGAACTTTATTTTCTTATTTATGCTTTTCTAATTTTTATTCTCTATTTGCCAAACTCTTTACAAGGAACCCAACTAATTTTCATAATTGAATAATATTTTATCATTAAAAAATGACTAGAGGAAAAACATTTGGGATACATATCCTATAACTGAAAAAGAAAAAAACCCCATAGAATGCATTCTCCTTCTGAATTATCATACCTCTTATAAACTGTATTCCATGACTGCTGGGGGAAAAGTTCACCTATTACCTATATCTCATTTTTCATGAAATCAGTTTTTTCATCATAAAAGCAGGGACTGAAAGCTATTCAGTGAATAGGTATAATTGCCATTTAAGAGGCGAAATTAGGGTACTAGTTGCCATAGAGACAGACAGTGGAAATCACTTATTCCTCCAATTCTCTGTGAAACTAAGAAAGAAAAATCATTCCCTGGGAGGGGAGCCTATTCCCCTGGAGCTGGGCTTGGAAAAGGCAGCTTACAAAGCACCTGGACTGTGGTTGGCCAGTTTCCATTTCACATCTCCAAGTGTCCGATGCTGTTTTGTTTTTTCAGTTTTATCTGTGGGAGCTAAATCTGAACATCAACCTTTTCTCATTTGTATTTTTAAAATGCAATTTGTAATTACAGGCTTAGCATGGTTTTCCAAAGCTTAAAGTAAAAGTTGGAGTAGAAAACAGAAATACTTACAATGATATATTCATTTATAGTTCCCTATGGAAATGATTTATGGAAATAATTTTGAGTGTAAATATCCCTATGCCAAATGGCAAAACTCAGAAGACCTTGCAAGTAATTGAAAACTCTTTTGACAGCTCTGCTGGGTTATTTCTTTTAGGGAGGAAGTGGGTAGAAACAGATATAAATAATGATGATATTAGCCTCGAATGTGAAAACACCATTTTTACTTTCTAGGATCTGCATTGTATTGGTTGGCACCTTCAAGCTCTTGATATACTTGTGTTAATATTTATTTTAAAGAAGTCTTCTAAGATACTCTGCAGATCCAGAATGATCATTTAAAACACATAAATCTGATCATGTCACTTTCCTGCCTAAAATCCTACATTGGCTTCCCATTAATATACAATTGAAACTCCTTACTGTGGTCTATAGGGTCATTTATGATCGTGGTGTATAGGGTCATTTATGATCAGGCCTTGCATACCTATCTCACTCCCCTCTCCCAGCCTCCTCTGCCTCTCCCAGCCTCACCCCCACAGTCTTTCTTCTGTTCACTCCCCCCAGCCACATGGGGTTTCTTTCTGTCTTCAATCAGGTCAAGTTTGTTTCCATCTCTGGGTTATTTTATTTGTGGTTCCCTCTGCCTGGAATCTCCTCTTGCATGAATAGTTGCTTCTTATCTCTTAATTTTTAGTTCAAATGTCATATCCTCAGAGAAGTCTTCCCTGGTAACTGTCCCCACTTGTTGCTCTGTCACATAACCTTTTGTATTTCCATCATCCTACTTAGCAGTAATGAAAAATATTTTGCTTGACTTTTTGTTGAATTTCTGCCCTCCTTTCCCCTTCAATTTGAATGTATACTCCATGAGGGCCCAGACCCTGTGTGTTGCTTCCTACAGTTACCTCCCTCATCTAAAACAGTGCTGGCATGGACTATATTGCCAATTAATGTTAGTTGAATAAAAAACAAATAGAAGCATTTATTGTTGGTAGAAACAGTATAGTTCTGATGCCATAATTGGTGGGTTTTATGGTAAATCTTTAAATCTCCTTTGTTTTACCTCTATGACACCACTGTAACCAAACTGTTCTCCGTCTTATACTTGTAGTTAAAAAACCCCTACAGACAAAGACAAAACTACGGAGACTGTAAAAAGATCAAGGGGCTGGAGATGGGCCACAGGGTGGGGTGAGGGAGGGAGGGATGAATAGGTAGAGCACAGAGGATTTTTAGGACACTGAAACTATTCTTTTTTTTTTTTTTTAAGTTTATTTATTGTGAGAAAGAGTGAGAGAGCATGAGTAGGGGAGGGGCAGAGAGAGGGAGAATCCCAAGCAGGCTCTGCATTGCCAGTGCAGAGCTCAATGCGGGGCTCCAATTCATGAACCGTGAGATCATGACCTGAACTGAAACCAACAGTCAGGTGCTTCACCAACGGAGCCACCCAGGCACCCCCACTGAAATTATTCTATGTGATACTATAATAGTGGATATATATCATTACACATTTGTCAAAATTAATACAGCATATAACAGAGTTAACTCTAATGTAAAGTATGGACTTTAATAATACTGTGTCAATATTGGCTCATCAACTATAATAAATGTACCACATTAAAGAAAGATGTTAACAGTAGGAAACTGAGGATGGGCTCAGGGCGTTTATAGGAATTCTATGTAGTTTCAGCTCAGTTTTTATATAAACCTAAAACTTTTTGTAAAAATAAAGCCTAAAAAAATCCTTTACAGACTATTAATAAAAAAAAAGTTGGATGACTAAGGCTGAAGATAAATCCTGGGTGGTGGTGGGGGGGGGGGGGCACGTATTCCAAAATGAACAGCTTGTATGTTCAACTTAGACTCAAATCACTTAAATATTTGGATTTCTCAAAAATGGTAATGAATTATATAGATGCTATCCAAGAGGAAAAGTTGTAACTACTAAAAAAAACATAGAATACATTTACAATAAAAAAAGACCTGAAGTCATTTCTGAACAGATACAAATTTGGCTTATTTCAGTATCAAAAGAAACAAATCAGGCAACAAGTAACCTCCATTTACTGAAAGCCAACCTGCGTGTTATCAAACTATCCTATTTATCAACGGGAAATAAAATGAAAATATTTTAGAAAACATTAACCCTGAGTTCCTCTGCATAGATTTTTTCCCCCTAAATTTAGCTTTTCCCTAATGACCTGAGATGGCTCTATTCCTTATCAAACACTGGCTAATTTAATATTTGGAAATATTTCTTCTTGAGGGTCTTAAAGATTCAGCCTTAAAAGTCATTTTAGTATTAACATTGCAATTATAATTCTATTATAGTATCTGTGTTGATATCAAGAAATCAAATATCAAATATATCCATAGTAGAGTAGGCTTGTTTACATGGCGTAATTTCAGAAGACACCTTCCCTCCCATTCTGTATCTTATTTAAAATATAGGTTTTCTATCTGGTACTTGAAATTCCAAAATTATAATCAATTCTTTTGGGTTAAGACTTTTTATTCTCTTTTAAAATGCCAAAAAAAAGGGGGCACCTTGGTGGCTCAGTCGGTTGAGTGTCCGACTTTGGTTCAGGTCATGCTCTTGTGGTTCACAAGTCTGAGCCCGCATCGGGCTCTGTGCTGACAGCTCAGAGCCTGGAACCTGCTTTGGATTCTGTGTCTCCCTCTCTCTCTGCCCCTCCCCTGCTAGCACTCTGTCTCTCTCTCCCAAAAATAAATAAACATTAAAAAAATTAAAATGGCAAAAAAATAGCTATGAATAATAATACAGTGGGTTATCAGTAATTTGTGGCTTTGAGTGAACGTAACAGACAGATCCTGTCCTACAACAAATTTTTATCTGGGAAAAGGAAAAGATCTTAATGACAGAGTGTTCCCCAAGTCTGGGTTAGCTGAGGGTGAGTTTGCTCAAAGAATTACAATTTTTCCTAAGAACAATGCTGTTTACAATATCCCTTAATACTCTGAATAGGGATGTAGCTATAAACATCTGTCTGATATTTGGGGCAGCTGAAGCAGAGGTGATTTTCCTGATAGCAAATACATGTCCCAGCCAGAGGTGGGATGTGACAGCTTCTGAAAAGCACTAAAGCAAACTGGGAACATTATTAATCAATAACTTAGGCAAGTAGAATGGGTTCTAAAAGCTGAAGGTGGAATTGATGCCTCCTTCCTGGACTAAAGATCCACAGTAGAGGGCTATTGGCATTAAGCTTGCTACATTGCCATTTCAGTGGTCCTGTGGTCACCAGGACAGATTTTCAGAAATTGTCCCCAGGATATAATTGAAAGCCAGAGCACCACTTCTAAGTGACCTGTCCCTTTATTGCACTGTGATTTTTTAATTAATTAATTTTTTATTTTTCTTGCCCAGGTCTCTGAAAGAGTAAGCTTCACTTGCCCACTCTGGATTTTCCCTTTCTCTAAGAAAATTGGGGCTCCTGGGTGGCTCAGTTGGTTAAGCATCCAACTCTTGATTTTGGCTCAGGTCATGACCTTACTGTTTGGAGACTGAGTCCTGTGTCGAGCTCTGTACTGACAGTGTGCAGCCTGCTTGGGATTCTCTCGATCCCTCTCTCTCTGCTCCTCCCCCACTCATGCTCTCTTTCTCTCTCTCTATTTGAAAACAAACAAACAAACAAACAAACAAACAAAATATCCACTGAAGTAGGAAATATAGAGTCACTGTCAAGTCTTTTAAGGTTGCTAATGCAATATAATTATGTTTTACAAATAAAAATGATGTAAGGTTTTGTTGTTGTTGTTGTTGTTGTTGTTAGGAATAGTCTAATTCTTGGGGCTGTTAAAAAATGGAATTGGTTACCTAAAGAGCTGCCCAGTGTTAGAGCCAAGCATGGAGATACTTAATTTTATAAACATTGACTGAGTTCCTCCCATGTGCAAGCCACTGGTTTGAATGCTCTGGAAGGTATAGCAGATGCTGTGTTCCAGCAGCTTACAATTAGGGCAGGTGACGTGGTAAGGTCCATCCCAGGCCTATGAGTCTGTGGCTGGTGATCTTCTTATGTTCTTTATCATTTAACATGAAGTTGCAACAGTGGGCAATTTCATTGGAAAATACTTTATAATTTCAGTAGGACACTGTCAAAATTAGTTTGTTTTAATAGATATGACTTTTTTCTCTCTACAATAGTATTTGTATGCATGTCGATTTCATATTATTTTTGAAACCCATCTTTAGCCCCAACCTTAATGTTTTACTCTAGTCACATTGCTACATTTGAATACAAAACATTCTTGGGTGTCTAAAGAACCAACATCAAAAATTTCATAGGTCAAAAACTGGTTCATCTTCTTATTTCCTAGGTATTCATTTACCATCTCCAGACCACTGCAAAAGATACCACCTTGCCAATCATCCTCAGTTCCTCTAAATCATTTCGAATGCTTTCTCTCTGTTAACTCCAATAAGGTCTTTTAATTTATAATTCAATATTAATGAGATCCACTGCTTTTTTTCCTCATGTTTTTCTCATGTGTCCATTTTCTTTTTTTTTCTTTTTTGAGGGAGAGAACGAGAAAGAGAGAGAGAGGGAGAGAGAGAGAGAGAGAGAGAGAGAGAGAGAGAGAACATCTTAAGCAGGCTCCATGCTCAGTGTAGAGCCTGATGTGGGGCTTGGGATCATGACCTGAGCCAAATTCAAGAGTCTGATGCTTAACCCACTGAGCCACCCAGGTGCCCCATGTATCTATTTTCTTATATTGACTTAGCCAAGGTTCTTACCAGACTCTCTTCTTCTCCTACCTGAATTTTTCAGTAGGTTGACTAGTCCCTCATTTAGTCTCTACCTTTCCCTAATTCAACAATTGGAATAATCATTTCAAATTCTATTTTTGAGCTTTTACTAGACTTGCAAAATCTTTGCCCACCAGTGCTGGCTGTTTTGCCAATCTCATTTCCCATTTCCTTCTGTTTGAACCCTCTCCTTCAGTCAAGCTGATATATTTCCCACCTCCTTTTTATTTTCCATCCTTTGTATCTCCTTTCTATATCACCTAGAATGCCTTCTTAGCCTTAGTTCCCCCTCCATCAATCTAAGTCCAGCCCTTTGTCCTAACTTCTCACAAAATTGACCTTATTAAGAAAAAAGTCATTTATTAATTTATTCATAACATTCAGTACATACCAACTATAAAGAACTTTAGTAGATTTTGTACAATACAGAGATGAATAAACAGAGACAGTTATCAGCACAAATAGCTATTTGTAAAGCATGATGGGTCTTTGACTCTTTGACAACAAAAAACAACACTTTCTCTTTCAACATATCATTTTGTATAAGTCATTAAGCTTTTGATTAGTCAACTCAATAAACAGGTCTTAGACACGTTACTGTGCAAGTTGCTGAGGGGGAGAAATGGTATGAATCAAAATTTCTATCCTTGAGAAATAAAAAATCCTGATGAGAAGGCAGGACTTAACGCCTTACAAGGGCAGGAACAGTGGGCTGCCTGGGTGGCTCAGTGGGTTTAGTGTCTGACTTCAGTTCAGGTCATGATTTCACGGTTTTTGAGTTCAGGCCCTGCGTCAGCTCTGTGCTGACAGCTGGGAGCCTGCTTTGGATTCTGTGTCTCCCTCTCTGCCCCTCCCCACTCATACTCTGTCTCTCTCTCTCAAAAGTAAATAAACATTAAAAAAATTTGAAAAGGGGGGCAGGAGCAGAGACATACAACGTCTACATAGTGGGGCAGATGATGTTTTATGTCCTGAAGTGGATGGAGTCTAAGGAACTTACGTACTACGATGGACTTTTCACAGTGACTTGTAATACACCCCACTCGCGTTTCCACTCCATGCCCCACAGAATTTTATTTGCAAAGAATTTTTTTTTTGAAAAACGTTCTGTCTCTCTAGAATGTTTTTATTTTCACTCACCTCTCCCTTCTCTAAAGAAGCCCTAGCCTTTCTGTCCAGGGTCTACTCCAGAGCACTGGGGAGGTAATTCAAGGATCTATGGCCCTTGTTACTCATGGGCAACTTATTTGTACATTCTCAGGTTATGATAGAACCTTCATAAGAAGTAGCAGATACAAATGAGAAGTCCCTATCTGCAACTAATTTCAAAAGAAAAATGCTGTCCAACCTTTATATGATTTTTTTCTTCAGATAGCTGAATTTTTTCTTTTCTAATGTTCTGACCTGTCTACTTTTTCATGAATCATCAAGAAGTATTTGCTTAACATATTTGGGCTTTTTCAGTGTTTTAAATTAATGTGAAAACTTTTAGGTAATTAGTGTTTTGAATACAACATTCAGAGGCGGAATACTTACAGGAGATTGCAACTGAAAAATAAGCCCAAAGTATTCTCTGAAGGTGACTTCTGTGCTGAATTATTTAACATTAACATAAAAGTTAAAACTTTACTATGATAAGAGCAACAGATTTTCTGACGATATAAAAGAAAGCAAAAACAATCTTGAGAACGTGGGTCAATGGTTATTTAATCTTCTACTAAGTCAGTTGGGGGTATGATTTGGAGAGCAGTTGGTTTTGTTAGCATGATCAGGAATCTAGCAAAAAGAACTAATTGCTATCTTTAATTACTCTTGTAATGGAATCAATATGCTGCCAGGTTATCAGTTAAGCCAAACATAATGGGTTGTCAGTGTTATTACAAAGATACATTGAGGCTCAGGAAAGGAAAAAGTTGTGGTATGTCTCTCAATATAATTTTACTTATTGAAATCAATTTAAATTGAAATTAGGTAAGTCACAGATACTCACCTATCACTCTCTCATTGTGAAATTTGTGTAGAACTTTATATTGGTTTGCTTTTCGAAAAGCTAATTGTGTACTAATAGAATGCAAAAAAAAAAAAAAAAAAGAGCCTGCTGGTAGGTGCTCAAATAGAGCTGCTTATTTAAAAACAAGGTATCATATGCTCAGTGCATTGAAACTTCTACTTGTGGGTGTAGCAATGTCTTCTGATACATTTTTTGCATATTGGGGGAAGTGTCAACATCTTGAAGGTACATTTCCACTTGGTACCAGCATTCCAAGGACACTGGACCTCAGAGGTGAATCAATAAGCTGTCTGCATCACAGGCTAGATCTCTGTGAAATATTGTGCATGCATCCTCAAAGTGTGCTTTGCATTTCTGAAGACTCAAGTGAAATTCTGGAGATGGTTCACAATGGTTAGTAACCTGACAATTTTTTTATGAATGAACTAAAATTTAAAATTTAATCATAGTGTGAGATAAAAACAAACATTTCTAATGATTATTCAAGATATAGCTGACAACTATATTATGGAAATAGAACATCTGGAGAAAAGAAAAGGTAAAATGATCCCCCTATGCAGACAGCAGCTCCCTGAAGTAGATCTTATCACTGTCATGGATGTGGAGACAAATGTTTGGCCTGCTCCGTGTGAGTTCTCTTGTCCTGTATCATCATGAATGAGGCTTGAAAATGTAACATAGAGTTAATCCCAGGACAGAGAATACTTTGTTGCATACATCAAATGCAGTGGACTTCCAGTAAGCTTGCAAATGTTCTGGCCTTATATGTGTATCTGTTTCACTGAAATTAACAGTCTCAATGAGATTGACTTTGCTCAAAATCAACAGATGCCAATTTATTAACAATCCATTGGATTTAAAACTTTTAAAGAAATTAAAAATTGAAGGAAATTGTGTTCATTCTAGTTGGCAAATGTATATGTAAATATATATTTGATTTTAAAAGGTATCAAGTTTGATAAAATTTAAGTCTTACTTCAAGTTTTTTCTTTTTCTTTTCTTTCTTTCTTTCTTTCTTTCTTTCTTTCTTTCTTTCTCTCTTTCTTTTTTAGAGTAAGAGAGCCTGAGCTGGGGAGGTGCAGAGAGAGAGGGATAGAGGGAAAAATCCCAAGCAGTCTCCAAACTGTCAGGTCAGAGCCTGATGCAGGGCTCAAACTCACGAACCGGGGCATCGTGATCTGAGCCAAAATGGAGTCAGAGGCTTAACTGACTGAGGAACCCAGACGCCCCTCAGTCTTCTTAAGAGGAGAGAACAAAATAGGTCTAGAGCAGATTGGCATATTCTTAAGTGATTAACTTTCCAAATTTGATAACTCCTTCCTGAAAGAGCAGTAGATGCCACTGAGTATATTTCTCTCTAGGTTTGATAGGAAGAATATCTATGTTGGTTGATGCCTGCTGCAAATTAGACGTGGAAGGAGAAGTAGTCAGGGAAACATGTATTTTTATGATACTTTACTTGGTGAATTTTACTTTATTAACGTTTATCACAAATTTGTACTTGCAGTAGAAATTCTGCACTTTAATATAACATCAGTATCACAAAGCAACTCATAAGCTTAGATCTGCTCCTCATGAGCCTCGGTTCTAGTCTAAACTATTTCATTGACCAGCTGTTTGGTTTTAGGAAAGCCCATGTAGGCTCAATTTTTTCTCTTATAAAATGGTGTTTTCCATGATAGATGGTCCTGAAGGTGACTTGTAAATATAAAGTTCTGTGGTTCTAAGAATTTGAATATACTCAGGAGAAAATTGGAATCTGTGGAAGGTTTATGAGTCATGATATGACAAAAATTGATCTTTTTAGTACCATTCAGTGGTTACATTGACTCTGCAATGATCCCAGGCAATTAAATTCCCTATTTTTAAAAGTTGTTTAAAAATTTATTTTGAAAGAGAGAGAGAGAGAAAGAGAGGGACAGTGTGAGTGGGGGAGGGGCAGAGAGAGGGGATGAGAGAGAATCCCAGGCAGGCTCCACACTGTCAGCTCAGAGCCTGACGTGGGGCTTGAACTCATGAACTGTGGGATCATGACCTGAGCTGAAATCAAGTGTTGGATGCTTAAATGATGGAATTACCCAGGTGCCCCTAAATTCCCTATTGAGAAGAGCTGGAAGCACAGTTTATTCACACAGGTAGGACACTTTGGCCCATCCCTGAGTAAAAGCATTACTATCCCCCTTTGGTAAAATTTTTATTTTATTTTATTATTTATTACTTTCTTAATGTTTATTTTTGAGAGAGAAAGAGAGACAGAGCACTAGTGGGGGAGGGGCAAAGAGAGAGTGAGACGCAGAATCTGAAGCAGGCTCCAGGCTCTGAGCTGTCAGCACAGAGCTCAACGTGGGCCTCGAACTCACGAACTGCGAGACCATGACCTGAGCTGAAGTCGGACGCTCAACTAACTGAGCTGCCCAGTTGCCCCTAAAATTTTTATTTTAAATAAATGATTTTGGTCTTAACTGAAAACACACCGCTGATTAGGACACATCTAATGCTTAAAGAAATGCTAATCTCTGTCTGAATAAGTCTTCTATTCTTTTAGATTCAAAGCCATGGTAAGGAAATAAGATCCATGAGGCGATATTCATGTGACAGAACCAAAGAAAAACTCTTTGTATTACTACAACAGACAGAGGCAACTGGGAGCTGAGGCTGAGACCTCCATGTAAATCCAGGATGCTGCCAGATTCTATCAACTGAGTCAACCTACCTTTGGCTGAATAAGTACACTGACTACCCAGCAAGGAGATTCTATGAGGACATGCTTCTCACCTTCTCTCCTTAGCTTTTGCATTTTACATTTCATTTCTGTCAGGATCTGTAGAGACCTAGGAAGGAGATTAAACTCAAATCAACCATTTTCCCTTCTTTACAACTTAGATATAAAGCCAAGGGGAGAGGTTGAAGTTGTTGATTTAAATTTGGTTTGGAATTATTGGTATATTTTGGCCATCTATCTTATTTGTTTTCCCTACAACTACTAACTGAAAGTTGACTGCAGAAAATAGAATAAAATTATTTTTCTAAATACAATGGAAGCTGTTACCATAGAGAAAATGATCAAAAGCTCTTATGAGAAAAGTCCATATGAGCAATGATATTAAGTTCTGGGAATATTGATGATGAGTATTTTCAGGGTAATAGTTAGGACTTTTATTACTAAAGGATTTCAGGTTATCCTGTAGGAATCTCACTGAGATATTCTGTGTGGAAAATTAAATCACACTTGACTATCTCACTACAAAGTGATCTGTTAGACAATGGGAAATACAAACTTCTTACACTATGGGGTGAACAAATATTTATTTGGGGGATTTTTAAGATAACTTGAATCATAGAGTTTATTGAATGTTTTGGTCCTGGTTTATTTTACCTTAAATAAGTAATAATGTTTAAAAATGTATTTTCTAATACTTGAGTAGTGTATTTTCTATAGGTATAATCCTATTAAAAGGATTATTTGAAGGGGAATTCAGAACATATTGGATTACAGAAAAGTGGAGAAGCCTAGAAAAAAAGACTAGAGATAAAAAGAGAAATAAGAGTTCAAAAAGACAATTATAGGTTTGAGAAGTGATCAATAATAAATAAAATACTTTCTTGTGTGTAAATGTGTGGGTAATTGATATGTAGAAGAAATAAGGATCACAGAGTTAGATAGGGAAAAGGTGATTCTATAAATGAATTGATGTATCTGGGGATATAAAGGTAAATGAGTAAATGATCTACTAGAATTACAATTTACTGGAGAAATGAAGTGTGAGAGATAATATAAGTAAGCAGTTAATTGTAACTTGATATAGAAAATAAGACATTCTGTAAACAGACTAACAAAATAGAATGTTCTTGGGATTTGGAGGTGAGAGGTGGAGAGGAAGGGAAATCAGGACACCAGTGGAAGAGGGGGGCACTCGAGTGAGTTTTGAGGCTGATGGGATTTTGACCAAGGGAGATGGCTTATTCAGAAGACTTTCCTAATAGAAAGAAATCTGAGGAAGGAGGAATAAGTGGGGTGTGTTTGGAGAAGTGTGAGCCACACCTGGACCTGGGAGAATTGGGAAACCATAGGGGAAGAGGCTGCTGAGGCAAATAAGAAGACTCAGACTTGGAGTTAGAAAATTTTACATCATCTAACAGGCAAAGGAGAAAATAACAAATCTGGGAAGTAGCTAGTGCTATGCTTTTGGACAATGATTCTGGAAGTGATATTTGGAAGGAGTGAGGTGGGAAGGACCAGAACCTGTCAGTAGCCAAGAGGGATTCAAAGCCATCTTTGAGTGTCTCCAAGGGAGTTTGGGGCGCATTTGGAGAAAGTAGGAGATCTACACTTTTTGGCAGGAGTAGAGGTGGGAATGGGGTGAGACAGGGAAAGTAAAATGGAGGATAACAACATTTGAGCTGTCTCTGGAAGGATAATTAGAATTTGAAAGATGGCCCAGAGAGTGAGAATGAAGGCTTAAACGAGGAGTGTTGTGATAAAGAAGGAAGCAAAGGGATAAAAGTGGCAGGTTAGGCAAGACTTGGTGACTGACAGAATGTGGGAGCTCACCTTCTGGATGTAGTGAGGCAGAGTGTGTTGGTGATCTGAACCTGGGTGTCTGGAAGAGACAGAGAATGCTGGAAATTACAGATACAGCTATCTGATAGTAAGCATCTCCACCTTATTTGTTCTCTGCAGAGAGCACACTCAAAGGAGTGACTAAATGAGTAAATGAGGGCTTTGGTTATAAAAGTATGGGTATGGGTTAGTAAAGCATCAATGGGCGGTGAGCACCACAGGTATACCAACAGTAGAGAGCTGTCATCACTTGCAGACCTAAAGGAAAAGGGGAAGGAGCCATTCCTGGCACTCAGTAATATGGTACCTGCCAGAACAGGGCCACTTGACAGGAGCTGTGGCCTTGTAGAGAGGAAGCTATGGAGCCACAGTCTGGCAGGGAGGGGATGATCAAGGAGTAACTGCCCTAAACCTCTCTCCTCCCACCTCCTGTCCTGATCCCTTGCCGGTTGGTCCCATTGGCCAATCCTAACAGGAATCAGAGGCAAGGGAGCCTGCTTGATGTTGCCCACAGAGATCAACTTCCCCAGCCCAGAGCATAGCAGAGAGGGGATCTAGAGAGCCGAATAGAGAGGGCCCAGCAACTCCTCAGTAAAAATATTTTGAGAATTTATTCATTCATAAATGATACAAACTCAGTAACATACCAATTCATACAGTGTAAAAGAAATCAAGAATAGAAATCAGCGTTGGATTTTAAAAGTTTTACTTATGAATAATAGAAATAAATCTTTTTGCTCTTCCAGTGTGATTGAATATGTTGATCTGATCCGACTGTCATTGTTCTCACTTGTCAGTGTTGCTGAGAAAGAAATCATGGCGTGAATAGAACCAGGAGCTGCTCTGCTATCTTCACGTTTTTGCTTGTGCTTCTGTAATCTTCATTTTCCTTTCAGGAATGCATATTTGGAAGGCTTAGTTTATCTAGAACAAGAAAATATAAGTGGTACTTACTGTACTACTTTACAGCCATATGTAAGTTGAAATATTCTGGAAGAAACTAATAAATGAGTGCTGTTGTCAGCCCTCACCTAAGGTGGAATTACCTTCTTCGTCTTACCTCAGTTCCCACCTTAGAGATACTTGACCTTGATTTGGCAAGGGGGGCAGGATCAATCTGTAAAGCTTAATTTCCTTGCTAGTTTTGTGGGTTAAATAAATGTGAATAAAAGTCCTCATTGTTTCTCCTCACACCTCAAAGGATTATCTTGTGCCCCCCGCCCCAGAGTACATGTACCTCCCTACTTTGGAAACCACTGCTATACACCGTTGGAGGTATGAGTCTGGAATTTAGGAGAGAGCTGAGCGTTGAAGATGTTGGCTTTGAAGGGATCTGCATGAATACAAATTTCATAGCTCTAAGCACGGATGGAATTGCTAAGAGGAGAGATAATGATGAAAGGAAACAGTGGAGAGCTTAGGCCAGGCAGCTGGGAGGATTCCTACATGTATGGATATAAACAAGGAGAAAGAGGTAGTACAGAAGTCAGAGAAAGAGCAAAGCATGAAAAGAACCAGGGTCCCAGAAATCAAGGAGGGCTGATCAGAGGTGTCAGCTGCTGAGTTGGGAATGAATGAAGACCAAGGATTGGCCAGGTGTGGTTGATTATGAGGCCAAGGTTAAACTTTGAAGGTCTTGGTGGAGTCTTGCATGAGTCAAAACAATGAGTGCAGGCTAATTTTTAAAGGAAGGATTAATGAGGACAACCATTCAAAGGCCAATAGAATATTTATTATTGTTTTTGTTTGCTTACTTTAAAGTAGGAGATGTCGTGTGGAGAAGGGAAAAAGGTGGGAGAGAGGTAGAAATTTTGGAAAAAAAAAAAAGAAGGAATCATTAGAAACAGATTCCTGAGGGAAGCAGTAGAGATGGGTTTGAAAGTCTAGGTAGAAGGGGTAGCCATGACAAAGAGGATACTTCCTTCTCAGGTTGTTACAAAGGGGCTATGGTGTTTTTGGATGCAGAAATTATATTCCTTTTATACTCAACACTGAGGAGATACTTAGTAAAATACTGCAAAGAAAACTGGCCACAAATTAATAGTTTCTTAAAATCAAAGAATATGTTCTCTACTGAGAGCAAAACCAAGGGAAATGAGTGTAAGATGTCAATCAAGATTTAATAAAGGAAATTATCAATCCTGTTACTTTTTTGAGTTTTTCTTAAAAAGGGCAAATTTGAATCTGGTTGAAATGGATTGATTATGGGCATGCTCACACATTTTTTTTTTTTTCTGACAGGCTGGGCCAGGTGACTTTGGAAATGCTATATTTTATTCTCAAAAAGATTGCAAGTATTTGAAGACATGCATTCTCTCCTGGAGTATGGGCAGGGCAGACAAAATCAGAGGGGTGCTATTTTTTTCATGACAATAAGTGGATGCCAGGAAACTGCAATTTTAATTCCAGCTTGATAATTAATTAGTTCTATTTTTTGGACAAGAATCTTAACTTCTATAACTCTTCACTTTCTTTTTTTCTAAAACCAAAATTAAGGGGGTGGCCATGATATCTAAGATTCTTTTGGTCTTAAAATTAAATGATTCTAAAAATGTATATCATATTACCTATTTTGCTTATGGTAAAGTCACAAAATATGTCCATTATTTATGAATGTTTCCCTTGCTTGAATTTCATGAAAATATTTTGTCTACTACTTAACTATTGCAGCATATAACTTTTGAAAGTATAATAAAACTCAATTGATGTTGCATGCATGGATGCTAAGCTTAGAAAATACTGAATCAGATTGCCCTCATATTTAATCTTTTTCTGCTTATCAGTTTCATTCACTTGGAAGCTTTAGTCAGGCCACTATTAGTCATTTCGTAAATTGTTATTCACTAGCTTTCCACTTCCTTTTGAGAGTTGAAAGAGTTAATGCAGTTAAAATGTTTGACTCAGTCTAGAACTTCTTGGGTATCTATTTTTATGGTTTTGATGGTCAATTTAACTCTCCAAATAAGTTACTTTCAACTACTACTTTAGGCAGAAAATATGAGTAATTGAATTTTGTTTGGTTGAATTAATTATCCTATTTCATTCATGCATTTGAGTAGACTTCCCTGCTAGACTCTGAGCTCCATGAAGCTAGAGATGTGTCTGTTTTTACTCCTTAATGCATCATATCCCATGTACTTACCACAGTGCTTACACATAGTGTCTGCTCAGTAGATATTTCTTAAGTGGATGATATGATTTTACTTCTATGGAGTTGTTAGGCATTACAAATTTGTGATTCAATATTCTTTTCCATTTAAAATTTGTAATCATAAACCACTTTATATTTGTCAGTGATCATACAAGACTAATCTGTTCAACAGCACTTAATTATGAAAGATGTCTTACCCCAGACCTTCATGTCCACTTTGTATTCTGCCTTAAAGTTCCTTCAGAATATTCAGACACACAAAACACAGAATATCCAGATGAGATGGGACAGCATTTATTGGGGGTAGAAGAGTGGCTGGAAATTCAAGAAGTGTTAGTTTGCCTCTTGGTTGCCTTTCTTTAGTCACTTCTTCAAAAGGGCCCCCAGGCCTTGTCATCCTGATCACAACTTCTTTACTGATTATCATCTTCCCCCTTCTTCACGTACAGATTTTTCTTTTCTCCATCTCTCCAATAGTTGCCTTATTTCCCCTACTTCATTCAGTAGATTAATTATTTCTTGGACATTTTTGCTTTCTATCCAAACGTAAAGGTCAGGGCAACCATTTCGGTGTTATTGCCTACAAGCTCTGTTGAATAATTGGTGTCTCTGAAATCTGACCCACTCCTCATTCTTGCCAGTGGAGCTGGAGCCCTTTTTGAGGGAGGACCAGACCTCCACCATTTTGGGGCCACTCAAATCCAAGCTGCTAACTTCACTGATGTGTTCAGTAGTCCTTTAACTCATTACTAGGTGATGCCTTATTCTGATTCTTGTTGCTATTGTTCCAGTACCATTTGCCTTATTGTTGCAGTTACATTTGGAGTGAGGCGATGGAATAGAGGTGCTCCTGAATGTGATCTGGGGCTGAAAGAATGTGTATACATCTATTTAGCAATTACTTATTTGGCACTCATGATGTGCCAAGCATGTTACGTGACTGAAGCAATTATAAGGTAGGTGCCTCTAGTGGTAGTGCTAGAATGAATGGGGGTTGGAGCACACGTTATCCCTCTGTCTCCTACCTCTTGTGGTCAGGGCCATGGTTCCCCATTACTGCCAGCATCAGGAGAGTCTCTCTGTGTGTTGTCTTTCCAATGAGTCAGTTTAAGGACTGCTAACAACCACCTTTTTTTATTTTTGTGACAGATGATTCAAGAGAGCCGGTTTCTCATAGAAATGGCAGATCCAGTCCAGGAAAAGATTGTGCAGTGTCAGAAAGCAGGTAATCCCCCCCAACTCCTGCCCCATTTCATTTAGAAACTTAATGATAATTCTTGGTAGATTTTTCAAGTTTCCATTTTTACTCTTAAAATTAAAATATTTTATGCCATAGTTTAGCTATAAATTTGAGTTAAACTTAAGTCTTTGTTTAGTACAGAAGAAGTCTTGGTGACAGTAGGTGGGTTGTATGTACATAGGGGGGTAATGTCTGAAGATGTCTAGAGAGGTGAGGGGTTCTGAATCTACTTTTGTGGTTTTTACTACACATTGCTCCTTAAGAACCACCTCATTTTTACAATTTGAACCATAATCCTATTAATCTTCTAGGCTTTGGCCTCATTTATTAGTCATCCTTTTAAATTTATTCTTTCTTTAAGGATAGGATGGATCACATCTCTGTGAGGGTACCCCTTTGTTGATTTATATTCACCTTCATCCATACTCTATACTTTTGTCTTTCTTGGATTTATATTCTCCTTGATTCCAACGCACAATAATTAGGATGAAGGAGATGACAATAATGACAATTGCTTGATATATTGGCATATGATATACTGTGCAAATACACTATGTTGCTTAGTCCTTATAACAACTCTACAAGGTAATCACCATTATATCCAATTTGTAGATGAACCATCTGAGATTCTGAGAGATTGAGTGAATCACCCAAGATGCCTATTAACACAAGGTAGAGCTGACCTTTGAACCCAGACCAGACTTTAAAAATGGTTCTCTTTGCTGACTTGGTCCACAGACTTAACTGTTTCTGTTGACAAAAAGCACAGAAATAATCCCACGTACTTATATAATGCTCCTATATGTGAGGCAGTACTTTGAGAGCCTTATATGTGTTGACTCATTGAATCTTCACCACCATCCCTTGAGGTAAACACTCTTGTTATCACCATCTCACCAGTGAGGAAACTGGATCACAGAGAGGACTTGTTCATGCTTATGTAGCTAGTAAAGTGGTAGAGCCAGAGGGTAAGCCGAGCTCCACAATCATGCTCTTACAATGTGCTGTATTTGTGATGTTAACACTAAGAAGGTTAATGTGGTTTTGGGCTACGTTAATAAAAGTAGAGTAATTAGAATAAAGAGGGTGGTGGGCTACTTCAGCCTTGTGGGCTGCCTCCCTACCTTGTGTGGGCTGCTTCAAGCCCACTTTGAATATGATGTTCCTACAAGCTCTTCTGGATGCAATGCAATATGCAATATGCAATCTTCCTGGATGTCATATTTAAAGAAGAGACATTATTAGTGAAGCTGAACCATGCTAGAATGGTCAATCTGGAGGAGAGAAGACTCCAGTGGACTTTAACATCTTTCTTCAAATATTTAAAGGGCTGCACAGTGGAAAAGAGGTTGGACCTAGCAGGTCTGGATCTAGCTAGCACCAAGGTTCCAGGGAGAGAGACTTTGGCTTGACATAAGGTATAGCTTTCCAAAGATGGCATAAGCTGTCCAGAAGAAAGTGTGATTCCCATCTCTGAGGATAGTGATATCTTTTATAGTATTCAAGCTTCTTAAGAAATAGTTGAGCTAAACATAATTTTAAGGTCATTCTCAAATATGAAACATTTAGGTATTTCCAGGAACTCTATTTACAAAACATGTTTTTATTTTTACTCAACATTTGTCGGTTAACCTTGTTATCCACATGGGCTCCAGGATCTACTGTCAATCTATGGAGATGGTTTATAGGGAAAAGTAGAATAAGTGCATCTATCACATATGGTTATCAGTTGCACATTACACTGTTTCATGTAAAAACCAGGTAGAAGACAAACAAGACATATGTACCCTCTTGGAAGAATTTGGTTCTTAACTTCCTTCTTATGTCTTTATCTATGCCTCCTGGCTGTTTCAAAGGTAATTTGGTCTAATGCATCCATTATTGTTAGTTTGCCCCTAAGGACAGCCATTGGTGGGGATGAACAGAATGAGGAGGAACATTCAATTCAGGGATTTCAAAATTATAAGAGAAGGGCAGGCATGGGAAATAATAACATTTTTCATAATAAAATGTTTTTCTGAAATAGCATCATACTAAGAATTCTTACATGTTCTCTTTTCAAAGGGATGGAATTTCACGAGGAACTTCATAATCTAGGGGCGAAAGAAGGCTTGAAAGGAAGAAAACTCAACAAGGCGACTGAGAGTTTTGCCTGGAACATTACAGTATTGAAGGTAAATGAAATTCCCAGGGACCTTCTTTGCCTTTATTATTCTTCTCCTCATGTCTCCAAAGTCTAGAGAAACATCGGTGGTTAAATGCAGTGATTTGAATTTTTAAGTAATATGTGGCCTAAATCACCAGGTTCATGCTCTAAGTGATGAGGAGATTGACATACTTTTTGCCCTAATAGGACAAACGAGGTTTGTGGTGGAGACAGAGGACAGAACGACCTAATTCCACTGCCTGGTGGTTGTGCTTGTGTGTTTTTACTCACATGGACTCTGCTGTTCATGTCAATACAACTGTTCTTGTCTGTGGCAAGAATAATGCCAAATGTTGTGGGAGAAGGATCCAGCACAAGTGATTTGGAAGAGCTTTAAACCTCAGAATATCTGGAACCATTTAGGATTATTTTATTTTAAGAACAGTTTCTATAAATATATTTATTTTTGCAAATAGCTTTGAAAGTCAGTTTCTTGAGATTATGATTTGCTCTGCTAAAAATTAATTTTAGGAGTTTGAAGTAAAGATGCCACTTTTCATATTTTCTTATGTGAAAGGACAGATGATTTAGGCAGTTGGAATAATTTATTCCTGACAGTGTGTTGAGAAGAAAATAGCCACAAACGTGATTAATTAAAAAATTAATCATTGCCAATGTATAAAGAACATCTACTATATGTCATATACTGTTTTACAAGCTTTAATAAACTAACATTTTAATATGCACAACAACCCAATACTACTATTATTCTCATTTTAGAGGCGAGAAAACCGAGGCATTAAAAGCTTAGGTATATTACCGAAGGTCACTCCACTAACAAACAATGGAAGTGGAGTTTGAACCCAGGCAGCTTGGTGCCAAAGAGATATGTTTATGAGGAGGTGCCAGGTGAACTGTAAGACATGTTACAAATGTTTCTTAAAAATTCAGTTCACAAATATTTGCTAACCTCCTACTATGTACTGGACTTTATGCTAGGTATTGAGGGTCCATGGAGAGCGAAAGAGGCACAGACCTTGACCTCATGAATTAACAGTCTGGAGGCAGGAAGTGGGATGAGGGAAAATAGGCATCATTTGCTTAATGAGCAGGGAGGAGCTATAGCGTTAATATGAAGAGAGACTTATTTTATAATATTAGAAGACAACATGTCAGCGTGAACCCTGACTCAAACACTTTCTGATCAGATATTTATGTGGTCTTGTTAATGTGCCAGTCACTGAGAAAGAGGCTATGGATACAAATATCAGAAGAGTAATACCTGGGCCTCCAGGACTGGTGTACCAAGGGAGACAGACATATAACCAATAATGGCCATCAATTATTCAGTACTTAATATGTGACAGGCGCTCACAGCTAAGGTGTGCCCTTGCAGCAACTCTTGCTGACCCTGGTATGCATCTATCCATCTCACAGATGAGGACATTGAGGCTTAGCAAGGTTTAAGCTTCTTGCCTTCATCTAGTAAATGGCAAAGCTGAGATTTCAACTCATGTCTGTGGGTCTATACTACACTGTCCTTCTGCTCCCCATAAAACTCAATCCATGTGACTGAGTCTAGGCAGCCTAGTGCAAGGGTGAGGCAGGCTCTGTGTGCACATTGCCTGATAGCTGTGAGGCTTTAACCAAATTGTATGATCCTTCTGAGGGCTGACAATAAATATTAGAGTGACAATAATATATATATTTTGAAAGTTTATTTATTTTGAGAGAGAGCACGTGCATGCAAGTTGGGGAAGGGCAGAGAGAGAAAGAAGGAGAGAGAAAATACCAAACAGGTTCCAAGGTGTCAGCTCAGAGCCCGATGTGGGGCTTGATCCCATGAACTGAACCATGAGATCATGACCTGAGCTGAAACCAAGAGTCAGATGCTCAACAAACTGAGCCTCCTACATGCCCCTAGAGTGACAATAATATTAATACTCAGGGTTTTGTGAGAATTAAATAAAGTAATATATACAAAATGTCTAAGTCACAGTGCATAAAACTAGACACTGTATACACACATATGCATATATAAAGTAATAATAATATACATAGTTATATGTATAATATATATATGTGTGTGTGTTATATGTGTGTGTGTGTGTATGTGTGTGTGTGTGTGTGTGTGTGTGTATGTATGTATGCTATTACTTTTGCCACGTGAAGATGACATTGGAGGAACAAGTTTGTTGTTTCTTATTTTATTTAGAAGTCTTTTAATAATTAATTTTTAAATTGAGATTTCTTATTTCTGTATTAATCTGTGACTTAAGCCCATTCACTGTTCTGTGTTTCTTTGGTTTAGTGACAGGGGCTGGTTGCTAGATCGGGCTGGGCAAATACTATACATGCCATTCTAAGACAGATCTTTTGAAACATGACCAATATTCTACTATTGTAGCTAATGTACTAGCTGCTAGCATTTCAGCTTGAATGCTAGGAACTTAAACAAGAATAGTGAATTTTTCCAAACTTTTAATATTTCCTTTCCTTCATGGTATTTGGTGGGCTTGTTAGTCAGGTGCTCTTTCCACAGTGCTGAACAAATGACCTTCTTGGAGTTTGAATTTTTAGCTGAGGGACAGAGACTAGGCTCTTTTGGAGACTGTTTAGTTCAATGATGCCTCTCTGAGAAGATCCTCCTCTCTAAGACTCTCCCTTTCTTTTTTTCTTTTTAAATGCTTATTTATTTATCTTGAGAGAGAGAGAGAGCAAGAGCGAGAGAGAGAGAGAGAGAAAGAGAGAGAGAGGAAGCAGGGGAAGGGCAGAGAGAGAGAAAGAAAATCCCAGCAGTCTCCGTGCTGTCAGTGCAGAGCCCGATGCAGGGCTCAGTCTCCAGAACCACAAGATCATGACCTGAGCAAGTCAAGAGTCAGATGCTTAACTGACTAAGCCACCCAGGCACCCCCCTCCCTTTATTTCTTGTGTCTTGAATGTGAAACTCTTAATTCCTGCTTTGTTCTCCAGCCTTCCTGTTGATTTTCCAAGCTTCTAAAGTCTTCCAATAAATCTCCTTTTTCTTAGTTTTCTAGATTCAGTTTACATTCCTTACAACTGGTTGAATAAGCAGTAACCAAACTTTTGAGACATAAACAGTGAATAGGTAGAATATGGCAGGGCCTGCTATAAAGTTGTGCATTGCCAACAGAAAAAGTTTCCTTACATGCAATTTATATAAGTACTCTCTACTAACTAGAGGAAGGGAGTGGGGATTGATGAATATTGGTTGAATATATGGGTTTGTGAAGCTAGAAATATTTAATTCCAATGTACTTTCCAACAAGTAGGGGAGAAGCTGAAAAAAAATGAGAAATGTACGTCTAGGAAAAAGGTTGTTGGGACCAAGGAGTGGTGGAAAGGAGCATTGGCTTTAAAGTAAATTGAGCTGAGACTAAAAAAGTAATTCTTTAGTTTATGTTTTCTGAAATTCAGTATTACATTGATACGATATTAATAAATGAAGGAGAAGCTAGAGAAAAATTGGCAGAGACAAAGATAAATAGCTCTATAATAAAATGAATATGAATTATACTTAGTGTCTACACTTTCCAAGCCAGAGATGAGGACTTAGGATCCAGCAAGAAAGCTGAAGTCAAGATGGTCCTGGAAACAATCCATGTTTTTTTTTTCCTTCCATTCATATTTTAGTACCATACATGGGTCCAGAGTAGGGAGTTGCTTAGCATATCATTTGCATTTCCCCACACTTTGGCCATATGCCAATAGCCGACTATAATATTTTCCTCCTATCCATTTCTTTCTCTTTCACTGCTGAGCACAGAATCAAATTCTATATATAGCCGTTATATTTATTTGGGGTGATGTGATGATACATGTCTCAATGACTCAGTCTTCAGTATATTTTCTAGATAATCATTGGACCAAGATAGTTGCATCTCATCCTACCATCAGACATTAAGAGTTACTTCCATGTGTCTTTTCTCCATGCTATCCTTCAGAAATGAGTGTTATTTGGTTATTAACATAATATTAAAATCTTACAATGGAATTTTCCCTGTTCTTTAAGTCTTCCAGAAAGAGATGCTACAATTTCACTGGCTTAGTTAACCTATTGTAGTAAATTGTTATTAATTTTTGAAGTGTTTCACTCATGAGAGTTTTGAAGTTCTTTTGGAAGAGAGATATGAATTTATACTATATGTCTGAGAAAACACAATGTGTTATTATGTGGAATCCATTTAAAGTCTTGGACTCCATCCAGAGTGTCTTGACTCCTCAAGTATAAAAAGAACTTCATTGTAAGGCAGTCACACCTGTAAAACTGAAATTAGAAAGAACCCTTGAGTAGCATTTTAGTGAGCTTTCCCAGTATATATTTTTCTAACTTGGCCTGTTAGGCATTTTAAGGAACTAAATTCAATTATCTTTACATTTTTAAAAGTTTGATGAAAAAATCAATTTTACCAGGCTAGACATGTGTCAAGTAGAAATATATAAAAAATAATATTCAAAAAATATAACTAGTAAACATTTTATTGTAAAGGAAAAATTATGAAGTTAGGTGGTCACTAGAGCTTAAAAAGGAATAAAAATATTAGGAAGTGGCTGACTTCTTATTGTTCATAAATTTCATTGATTACTAGTTGAATGACATGTATTAAATAAATTATGATGAACAATTACTTCATCAATGAGCACTTCTATTAATTGATATGTATTTATACTTTCCCTACATAGATTTACAGCTTGTAATTTAATGCATTCCAGTGTGTGCCACACAAAAAAATCCAGTTGGAGCATCTGGGTGGCTCAGTTGGTTGAGTACCTGACTCTTGATTTCAGCTCAGGTCATGATTTCTCCCAGGGTCATGGGATTGAGCCCGTGTTGGGCTCTGCACTGAGCATGGAGACTGCTTGAGATTTCCTATCTCTCTCTCTCTCTGTCTAAAATAAAAATAAAAAAACCGTTCTTTTTTATAGATTTATATTCAGTAGGTATGACCAATCTTTTCTGCCTGACTTGTTGGCTTTTTATTATTGTTTAAGCCTTTACTTCTTCTGATTTTTCTTGGCAACATTTTCATTTTTCTTGGGAAGAGCAGAGGCTGGAGCTTTTCACTTCTCCTTGGGTACTTGTGTTTCTAATGCAGGCAGATTCTCTTATTCAGGTCCCAAATTTCAGGCTGTCACATCTCTGGGAAATATTGCTGAATAAGGGCAATTAAGTGGATGTCAGTGCGGTAATACACTTTCTAACAGAGCCTGCAAAACCACTTGAAGGCTTTGCTCATTGTTGAGAGACAGGAGAAAGGAAATAAGATGATGGGTTATTGAGAAAAGAAGTATGAGAGGTATCCATCTCTGAAAGACTGAATGATAGCAAGAATGACCTCAACCAAATGACCACTTAAAATCATTCTTTGTGACTCTGTATGTGTGTGTGTGTGTATGTGTGTGTGTGTGTGTGTGTGTGTATCAAATCAGCCTCTTCTGGTATCCATAGTGACCATATATCCTGGAGGCTTCTCTGAGGTTATATCAAGAAGGGACATGTCCAGTGTCCTCTATGTTGTCTATTGAGAACCTCTCCAGTGGTGTTTCTGGTAGCTGTTGGCTCTTGTAGTAGAAGCTAGAGAAAGGCTAGCTTTCCTCCTGAGGCAACTCTTTGAGAAAAGAATGACAGTTTATGAAGTCTAGAAACAGACTCCCAGTGACAACGATGCATTAATAAGAAACTATTCTTCATATTGATAATACTATCAATTGTTAAATAACCTAAAGCAAAGGAGTCAAGAGTACAGACTCTGAAGCCAGACACTTTCTACCTGTGTGTCCTTGGAAAAACTTCCTTTTGTCTCTGTGCTTCTGAGTCAATTGGGATATGCTAGATTGTGCTGTGGTAACAAAAATGTGAAAATCTCAGTGACTTAAAACAATAGCTTGTTTCTTGCCTCTACTGTATGTCCATCACAAGACATACACAGCAAGTATATTTTAGGAACACAGGCTAATAGGAACTGTATCTAATACTTCTACAATCCTAGAGGTAGGGAAAAGCACAAATTGGTTTTAAACACTTCTGCCATATGTTCACTTCTGTCATAGGTCTGCCATATGACACATGGAATCATAGTTTCCTTCTATTTATATTTGAATGGCCAAAACAAGCCACATGGTCAGATCTGAATTCAGTGGAGTGGGGCAAGTGTATACTTCCTCAAGGAAAGGGAACAGATTTTGGTGAATATAATGAGGTTCCTCAATTACACCCACATCATAGGATTATATGAGGACTAAATTGTAGAGGCCATTTTTAGGCAAACAGCCTTGAGCAATGGAATGTAGAAAGGGCCCACAGTGTTCCCCTGGCTGAATACAGACTGGCCATCAGGTGACCCACCTCAGTATATCCACAGGCCCTAACTGACCAATGGGCTACTTACAACTAGGCACAGCTACCAAAAAAGGGAGAATTCCATATATCGCCATACCTCTTCCTCTTCTCCCTTTAAAACCGAACCCCACCCACTGCCTCTCCTTTGCTGTCCTGCCTGCCATTCCCTTGTGTTGTATTCAATAAACTTCTATCGCCTTTGTTTTGCTTCAGGTGAATCCTTTTACCTTCCGCATCACCAGCTTCCACTCAATCACCATCCCACATTTTGAGGCCCCCATCTGATTTAAACACCCCATTTAAACACCACGTAAGTGAATTAAGATATATAAAGTGGTGTATGGCATATAAAAAGTGCTGTATAATTGTTATTTTTATTATTAGTAATTAGCATTCACTGCTTATAATAAGCAGGTAAGTGATTTTCACACAACATCTTAAGTCATTTTAAGGGTAATGCTGTGAAGTTAGTGGTACTACACCCATTTTGTAGATAAGAAAACTGAGGCTTGAGAGGTTAAGTAACATTCCCATTGGCATACAGGTACTGAGTGAGGGAGCAAGAATCTAAATCCAGAGCCCATGCTGTCAGCCCACTATGCTATATTGTTGGAATATTAACAGTACCATAATAATGATATATTAACTGAGTGCTTTCTATATATCAAGTATTGTACTAAGTGCTTTATGTCTATTATCTTATAGAGAGTAAGTGTCCTGTCCACATAACATGAGAATTCCAATCACCTTGGCAGTATATTCCCACAGTGCAGAAAGGTACATTGAAAGCGTGTAGCTTTAGACCACCAATTCTCCTTGTTCTGACATTATACTCACCAAGCAACTCTGTTGTCAGTTTGGCTTCCCAGGCATACTTTTCTGGTGGAGACAGAATGGATTGACCAAGTGACAAAACTAGTCCTATCTGCCTGGAGGTCGCATTTGTTTTTGTAAACGTGTCAGTTAACTTCCTTCATTACCAGTGCATCTCCTATGAGTTTGGGTAGCACGTGAATTAGCTCCCCAGATGTAATTGAACACTTGGACAGATACCACTGAAATTAGGAAAGGAAAACAAAATGACAAAAATACCAAAGCAGAGGGCCTGACCCTGGACCCACCATGAGAACCCAGCCAGCCTCCTCCTGTTTCTCTTGGACCAGGTTACTGTTCACTCGCTTTCAGTCTAGATGTTGCCAGCCTCCATAACTTGATGAGGTAGAGGAAGTGCCTCCAGCAAGAGCTTTGCAAAGGCTATAATCCTATTCATATTCCTTCCTCAGCCCACTCCTCTACACCCTCAACTCTATCTCTCAGATGTTCACTCTGTCCTTTATCACCTAAGCCATTAGAGCAAAAGTCCTGGAATCTTCTTCCTTTGAATAGCAAACCTGAGATGATTTGGAAATGAGAGGTGAAGTCCTTATAGGTAAGGACTCCTCAGGCTTCACTGAGAAGAAAGGAGCCTGACAGGAATATTGAAGAGGCTGTAAGTCATTAATCTTGAGATGTGGACTTACAAAGAGTTTTCAATAAAGCTTTTAATTCTGTTAAGTCTAAGGAAAATATTTTCCAGTAATACATGCAAAATAACAAGATTTGGGGCTGTGAGTTCCTGTCTATTTTATCTTAAAATTGATTATCTGAGAGTTTTGACGTATAGGAAGTTGGACATGAGTTTAAAAATCTTCAACTAATATAATTTTTAAACATTAGATTATCTTCTCTGGGGCTAGATTTTCTCACCTAAAGATGGGATCAGGTTTTATGATAGCTAGAGTCCTAGGTGTTCACATGTTATGACTATATAGTATTTTCAATCTTTTTCTGTGCTGAACTACATTACATTGCTTAAACACACTGATCCTTTTGTCACTAAACTTATCAATAGTGTAAATCTCTCTACTTATATACCCTCTCTTTTATATCTTACTCCTCCTCCTTTGTTTTATTTTTAACGTATGACACTATGAGACCCTAATTACACTCCATTTCTATTCTTACTTCACAATTTCTCACTGTAATCTCTCCCACTGCTATATTTTCCCTTCCTGATTGCGCTTTACAAATAAGATGATCTATTCTTACCATCTTGTTGGGAATTTTTGTTTTCCAAAGTTTTTTTTTTATTGTGCTAAAATACATAGAACATAAATTTTGCCATCCTAACCATTTTTAAATGAACAGTTCAGTGGTATGAAAATGCATTCATAGTGTTGTGCGACCATCACCAACATCCATCCCGACTCTTTTCTCTTGTAAACCTGAAACTCAGGATCTATTAAACAATAACTCTCCATTCCTCTCCCTCCCCAGCCCCTGACAACCACTATTTGATTTTATGTTTCTATGATTTTTGACTACTCTAAGTAGTCATATAAGTACCTCATATAAGTGTGATCATACACTATTTGTCCTTTTTTGACTGACTTATTTCACTTTGCATAATGTCCTTAAGGTTCAGCGATGTTGTAATAAATTCTTTTATACAGCTAAATAATGTTCTGTTGTATACATTTTGTATGTGTGTTTTACATTTATTTGTATGTTTATTTTTATTTGTTTTATTTTATTTTTATTTTCATTCCAGTGTAATTAACACACAGTGTTGTATTAGTTTCAGGTGTACAATATAATGATTCAATAATTCTATACATTATTCAGTGCTCATCAAGATAAATGTACTCTTTAATCCCCTTTACCTATTTCACCCATCCCACACCCACCTCTCCTAATCATCAGTTTGTTCTCTACAGTTAAGAGTCTGTTTTTTGGTTTGTCTCTTTTTTTCCCCTTTGTTCATATGTTTTGTTTCTTAAATTCCACATATGAGCGAAATCATATGGTATTTGTCTTTCCCTGAATGACTTACTTTGTTTAGCATTATACTCTCTGGATCTATCCATGTTGTTGCAAATGACAAGATTTCGTTCTTTTTGGTGGCTAAGTAATATTCCATTCTATGTATGTACCATATCTTCTTTATTAATGAGCACTTGGGCTGCTTCTGTATCTTGGTTATTGTAAATAATGCTGCAATAAACATAGGAGTGCACATATCTTTTCAAATTAGTGTTTTCATTCTCTTTGGGTAAATGCCCACAAGTGGAATTATTGGATAATATGGTAGTTCCATTTTTAATTCTTGAGGAAACTCCATACTGTTTTCCACAGTGGCTGCATCAATTTACATTCCCACCAACAGGGCACAAACATTGCTTTTTCTACACATCCTTGCCAAAACTTGTTTCCCATGTTTTTGATCTTAGCCTTTCTGACAGGTGTGAGGTAGTGGTATCTCATTATGGTTTTGATTTGTATTTCCCTGATGATCAGCGATGTTGAGTATCTTTTCATGTCTCTGTTGGCTTTTTGTATCTTTGGAAAAATGTCTGCTTATGTCTTCTGTTCATTTTTAATTGGATTATTTGTTTCGTGTATGTGTGTTGAGTTGTGTAAGTTCTTTATATACTCTGGATATTAACCTTTTATTGGTTATATCATTTGCAAATATCTTCTCCCTTTCAGCAGGTGATCTTTAGTTTTATTGATTGTTTCCTTTGCTGTGCAAAAGCTTTTTATTTTGATGTAGTCCCACTAATTTATTTTTGCTTTTGTTTCTCTTGCCTCAGAAGACATACCTAGAAAAAATGTTGGTATGGTCAATGTCAGAGAAATTACTGCCTTTGTTCTCTTCTAGGATTTTTATGATTTCAGATCTCACATGTAGGTCCTTAATCCATTTTGTGTTTATTTTTCTGTATGGTATAAGAAAATGGTCCAGTTTCATTCTTTTGCATGTTGCTGTCCAGTTTTCCCAATACTTTTTTTGTTAAAGAGATTATCTTTTTCCTTTTGCATATTGTTGCCTTCTTTGTTGAAGATTAATTGAACATAAGTCGTGGGTTTATTCCTGGGCCCTTTATTCTGTCCCATTGATCTGTGTCTATTTTTGTGCTGGTACCATACTATTTAAATTACTGTAGATTTGTAGTATATCTTGAAATCTGGGATTGTGATACCTCCAGTTTTGTTTTTCTTTTTCAGTTGCTTTGACTATTCAGGGTCTTTTGTAGTTCTGTACAAATTTTAGGATTATGTGTTTTAGTTCTGTGAAAATTGCTGTTGGTATTTTCACAAAGATTGCATTAAATCTGTAGATTGCTTTGGATAGTGTGAATATTTTAACAGTATTCGTTCTTCCAGTCCATAAGCATGGAGTATCTTTCCATTTGTTTGTGTAGTCTTCAATTTCTTTTATCATTGTTTTATAGTTTTCAGAGTACAGGTCTTTCACCTCCTTAAGTTTATTCCTAGACATTTAATTCTTTTTGATGCAATTGTAAATGGATTTTTTTCTTAATTTCTCTTTCTGCTACTTCATATTAGCTTATAGAAATGCAATTTATTTCTGTTTATTGACTTTGTATCCCATGACATTACTGAATTCTATCAATTTTAGTAGTTTTTTGGTGGAATCTTTAGGGTTTTCCGTATATAATATCATGGCATCTATAAACAGTGAAAGTTTTACTTCTTCCTTACCAATTTGGATGCCTTTTATTTATTTTTCTTGTCTTATTGCTAAGGCTAGGATGTCCAGTACTATGTTGAATGCACGTGGTGAGAGTGGACCTCCTTATCTTCTTTTCTGATCTTAGGGGAAAAGCTCTCAGTTTTTCACCATTGGGTATGATGTTACCTATGGGTATTTCATATATGGCCTTTACTATGTTGAGGTATATTCCCTCTAAATCTACTTTGTTGAGGGTTTTACTATGAATGGATGATCTACTTTGTCAGATGCTTTTTATGCTTTTATTGAAATGATCATATGGTTTTTATCTTCTCTCTTATTGATGTGATGTATCATGTTGAGTGATTTGCAAATATTGAACCACTCTTGTGTCCCAGGAATAAATCCCACTTGATTGTGGTGAATGATTATTTGTAAGGTATTGTTGGATTTGGCTTGCTAATATTTTGCTGAGGATTTTTATACCTATGTTCATGAGAGATTGACCTGTACTTTTCTTTTCTTTTTTCTTTTCTTTCTTTTTCTTTTTCTTTTCTTTTCTTCTTCTCCTCCTCCTCTTCCCCCTCCCCCTCCCTGTCCTCCTCCCCATCATTCTCCTCCTTCTCCCCCTCCCCCTCCTCCTCTCCCTCCCCCTCCTCTTCCCCCTTCTCCTCCTCCTCCTCCTCTTCCTCCTCCTTCTTCTTCTTCTTCTTCTTCTTCTTCTTCTTCTTCTTCTTCTTCCTCTTCTTCCTCTTCTTCTTTTTCTTCTTTTCATAGTGTCTTTACCTGGCTTTGGTATCAGGATAATGCTGCCCTCATAGAATGGATTTGGAAGCTTTCTTTCCTCTTCTATTTTTGGAATAGTTTGAAAAGAATAGGTACCAATTCTCTTTAAATGTTTCATATCATTCACCTGTGAAGCCATTGGTTCTGGATTTTTGTTATTTGGGAGTTTTTTTTTATTACTGTTTCAATTTCAGTTCTGATCATGTCTCTTCAAATTTTCCATTTCTTCCTGACTCAGTTTTGGGAGGTTGGATGTTTCTGGGAATTTATTCACTTTTTCTAATTTGTTCAATTTGTTGGCATATAATTCCTTATAATGTTCTCTTCAATTCTTGTATTTCTGTTATATTTTTGTTGGTTGTCATTTCTCCTGTTTCATTTATGACTTTGAGTCCTTTCTCTCTCTCTGTTTGAGGACTCTGGCTAAAGGTTTATCAATTTTACTGATCTCTTAAAAGAACCAGCTCCTTGTTTCATCAATCTATTCTATTGTCATTTTAAGGTTCTTTTATTTAAAAAAAAAGTTTATTTATTTATTTTGAGTGAGAAAGAGAGATACAGTGGGAGAAGGGCAGAGAGAAAGGGAGAGAGAGAATCCCAAGCAGGCTCCACGCTGAAGTGCAGAGCCCAACATGGGGCTTGAACCCATGAACTGTGAGATCATGATCTGAGCCAAAATCAACAGTCAGATTATCAGCTGACTGAGCCACTCAGGCACCCCTGTTTTAAGCTTTTATTTCATTTATATCTTTATGTTTTTTCTTCCTTCTACTGGTTTAGGATTTGGCTTGTTTTTCTTTTTCTACCTTCTTTTGGTATAAGGTTAGGTTGTTTATTTGAGATTTTTCTTCTTCTTGACGTAGGCTTGTATTGCTGTAAACTTCCCTCTTAGAATCACTTTAGCTGCATCTTAAAGATTTTGGACCATAGTGTATTCATGTTCATTTGTCTCCCTGTACTTTTTTATTTCCTCTTTGATTTCTTGCATGACTCATTCATTGTTTAGTAGCATATTATTTAACCTCCATGTATTTGTACTCTTCCAGATTGTATCCTTATGGATGATTTCTAGTTCCATAGCATGTGGTCAAAAAAGATGCATGGTATGACTTCAATCTTTTTGAATTTGTTGAGACTTATTTTGTGGCCTAATATGTGATCTATTCTTAAGAATTTCCCATGTGTACTTGAAATGAATGTGTATTTTACTGTTTTAGGATGGAATGTTCTGAAAATACCTGCTAGATCCATTTGGTCCAATGTGTCATTCAAAGTCCCTGTTTCCTTGTTGATTTTCTGTTTGGATGATCTATCCATTGACATAAGTGGGGCGTTAAAATCCCCTAATATTGTATTAATATTATTGTATTACTATCCATTGCTTACTTTATGTTTGTTATTAACTGCTTTATGTATTTGGATGCTTTCATGTTGGTTGCATAAATATTTACAATTGTTATATGTTGTTGGATTGTTCCCTTTATGATTATATAGTGTCCTTCTTTGTCTCTTGCTACAGCTTTTGTTTTAAAGTCTGTTTTGTCCAATATAAGTATTGCTACCCCAAGTTTCTCTCACTGTATTTATATGATAAATGCTTTTCCATCCCTTCATTTTCAACCTGCATGTATCTAAAGAAGCTTCAAGTGAGTCTCTTGGAGGCAGCATATAGTTGAGTCTTGCTTTTTTATACATTCTGTCACCCTTTGTATTTTTATTGGAGCATTTAGTCTATTTACGTTCAAAGCAATTATTGATAGGCATGTACTTATTGCCATTTTGTTACTTGTTTTATGGTTGTTTTTGTAGTTCTCTGTTCCTTTCTTCTCTTGCTCTCTTGTCTCACAGTTAGTTGGCTTTCTCTAGTGATATATTTGGATTCTTTTCTTTAATTTTTACATATATATTATTGATTTTGATTTGTGGTTACCATAACATCTTTGCATATAGCAGTATATATTAAGTTGATGGTTGCTTAAGTTTGAGCCCATTCTTTACTCTTCTCCTCACATTTTAGAATATGGTGTCATACTTTACATCTTTTTATTTTGTGAGACCCTTGACTTATTTGTATAGATATACTTAATTTTACTGCTTTTGTGCTTTCTACTTTTCTTACTCCTGCTTATGGTCTTTCCTTTCCACTCGAAGACTCCCCTTTAACATTTCTTGTGGATCTGGTTTAGTTTTCATTAATTCCTTTAACTTTTGTTTGTTTGGGAAACTCTTTATCTCTGCTTCAATTCTGAATGAAGGCCCTGCTGAATAAAGTATTATTTGCTGCAGGGTTTTTTTTCTTTCAGCACTTTGAATATATCATGTCACTCTCTCTGGCCTGCAAAGTATCTGCTGAAAAATCAGTTTATCACCTTATGAAGTTTCCCTTGAATGGAAATTTTTTGTTTCTGTTTCTCTTGCTATTAAAAGTTTTTTTTAAACATTTATCTTTGAGAGAAAGAGAGAGAGAGAGCAAGGAGGGGAGGAGCAGAGAGAGGGAGACACAGAATCTGAAACAGGATCCAGGCTCTGAGCCATCAGCACAGAGCCCAATGCGGGACTCAAACTCACAAACCATGAGATCATAACCTGAGTCAAAGTTGAGTCTTAACCTACTGAGCCACCCAGCCACCCCTTTTTTGCTGGGTGAAAATTTTTGAGAATTTTTAAAATTCTCTTTTTATCATCATTTTTTTTTGCCATTTTAATTACTGTATGTCTTGGTGTAAACCTCCTTGGGTTGATTTTGTTGGGGGCTGCTATGCCTCCTGGATCTGGATTTCTGTTCCCTTTCCCAGATTTGGGAAATTTTCAGCAGTGATTTTTTTTTTCAAATAAACTTTCTTCCCTCTTTTCTCTCTCTTTGCTTTCTGGGACCCCCATAATGCAAATGTTATTATGCTTGGGGGTATTGCTGAGTTTCCTAAGTCTATTGTCATTTTGTATTATTATTTTTTTCTTGTATCTTTTCATCTTGATTGCTTTCCATTTCTCTGTGTTCTAATTCACTGATCTGTTCTTCTGCCTCCTCTTATCTACTATTCCATCTAGTGCATTTTTAATTTCAGTTATTGGGTTCTTCATCTCTAATTGGTTCTTTTTTATGCTTTCTCTTTCTTTGCTGAAGGTCTCATTGAGATTCTCCACTCTTTCTTCATGTCCAGGGAGTATCTTTATAAACATTACTTTAAATTCTCTATGAGGCTATTATCTGCATTTTGCTTAAGTCTCTGTGATTTTGTTGTGTTCTTTCATTTGGGACCTATTCCTCTGTATTCTCATTTTGTCTAACTCTCTGTGTCTGTTTCTTTGTGTTAGGAGAGTCGGTCATATCTTCTTCTCTTAAAAGTAGTGGTCTTATGAGGAAGAAGTCCTTTAGTGCCCTGCACTGTCCCCCGTTAACCAGAACCAGGCACTTCAGGGCTGTCTTCTATGTGTGTTGTGTGCACCCTGCTGTTCAGACTGAGCCACTTTCTCCTTCATTTCAGTCATCTGCAATTGCTCTCTTTGTCTGTTATGGGCAGGATTTTGTTCTTGTGTTGTCAATAGGCCAGTCTGGGACTGCCTTGGGCTTGAGCATAGTCACTATAGGCACTTGCCAAGGATGCAGTAGTGCTTTCCCTGTGTTGTACTTGAGAATCTTTTGTTGGTAGGTGACCTGCAGTCAGACCAGATATCTGCCACCAGCCCACTGCTGAAGCTGAAGTCTGACTGGTGAGTGTGGTTATCTTTTCCTTTCCCTGGGACAGGTGTCACATTAGAGTGGTGCTGGCACCTGTCGGGGGTGTTGATAGACTACCAGGCTTGTGGCACTGCTTTGGATGCGTTCAGACCAAAAGCAAATTGGAGGGGATGGAACTGCAGAAGCACACAGGTGCTGGTTGGCAGTGTTAGCAAGGTTTGTGCTGGTGTGCTGTGGGAGGAGACCTGGAGCAAAAGCCTGGCTGGAGGGGGTGTGTCTTCAGGGGAATGCAGGGGCAGGGTGCACTGTTAACAAGTTAGGTGGGGAGTATTGGCTCCATAAATAGTTGGGGAAGGAAATTGCCAGCTTCTTTCTTCCTGGAGAATTTTCCCAACATCCCTGCTCCTCTACCACACATTCTGAGATTAGTAAACAAATTTCCTTCTTATATACCCCAGGCATTTTTCAAAGTGCTGCTTCTATGCTATATCTCTATGGAGCTGTTTATTGTACCATCTCTTTAAGGGCAGGGACTCAGTTGACTCTTGCCCTCCCTACTCTCCTATGATCCTGCTAATTTTTAAAGTTCCAGGTTTTAAGTTCCACTGATTCTAAGAACTTGTGAAATTTGGCCCCTCTGGTTTTCAAAGGCAAATGTTATTCATCATCCTGTGTGGGCTTCCCTGTGTGAGTCTATTTCTCTCCCTTATCTGTGCCTGTGGCTTCCCTCCCTCCTGCAGACAGTCCTGGGGGTCTATTTAGCTGCTGACTACATCTCTGCCCTTCCTACCCTCTTTGATGCAGCTTCTTCTCTATATTTAGCTGTGGAGAGTTTGTTCTGCCAGCCTTCAAGTCTTTTTCTGGTTATTTACATGATGTGAATGTTATCTAGTTGTATCCATGGGAGAAATCTAGCTTAGGGTCTTTCTGCTTTGCTATCTTCCCTGAAAGTCCTATAAATACTACAGTTTGCTTATCCATTCATCTGTTGATGGATGCTTGGACACTTTCATGTTTTAACTTTTGTGAATAATGCTGCTATAAACACGGATGTACAAATATCTCTTTGAGATCCTGATTTCAGTTCTTTTGGGTATATACCCAGAAGTGAAAATTGTTGGGGGGGGTGGTGCCTGGGTGGCACAGTCAGTTGAGCATCCAACTTTGGCTCAGGTCATGATCTCACGGTTCATGAGTTTGAGCCTTGCGTCAGGCTCTGTGCTGACAGCTCAGAGCCTGAACCTGCTTCAGATTCTGTGTCTCCCCCTCTCTCTCTGCCCCTTCCCTGCTCACACTCTGTCTCTCTCTTTCACACATACATAAATAAAACATCAAAAAAAAGAAAAGAAGTGGAATTGTTGGATAATATAGTAAATCTATGTTTAATATTTTTGAGGAATCATCATACTATTTTCCACATTGGCTGTACCATTTTACAATCCCACCAGAAGTGCACAAGAGTTCCAATTTATACACATCCATTTTATTTCTTTTCTTTCTCTCTTTTTTTCTTTCTTATTTTCATTTCTTTCCTTCTCCTGTTCCCCTCTTGTCCTTCACCCCCTCCCCTCCCCTCCCCCCTCCTCTTCCCCTTCTTTTCCCCTTTCTCCTCCTCCTCCTCTACTTCCCCCTCCCCCCTCCCCCCCTCCCCCTCCCCCTCCCCCTCCTCCTCCTCTTCTTCTTCTTCTTCTTCTGATAGTAACCATCCTAAAAAGTGTGAGGTTGTATCTCATTGTGTTTTTTTTTTTTTTTTTGGTTTGTATTTTTCTAATGATTAATGGTGTTGAAAAATTTTTTCATGTAATTATTGGTCATCTGTGTATCTTTTTTGGAGAAATATGTATTCAAATCCTTTGCCCATTTTTGAATTTGATTGTTGCTTTTTTTTCTTTTCATTGTTGAGTTTTAGAAATTCTCTATATATTTGGGATGTTAATCCTTTATCACATACATGACTTGCAAATATTTTATCTCATTCTGTGGGTTGCTTTTTACTTTTAACATATTGTATTTTGATGCACAAAGTTAAAATTTTTCATGAAGTCTATTTTGGCTCAGGTCATGATCTCATGGCTCCTGGGATTGAGTCCCACGTTGGGCTCTGCACTGAGAGCATGGGATTGGGGTTCTCTTTCTTTCCCTCTCTCTCTGTCCCTCCACTGCTTCTCTCACTCTCAAAATAAATAAACTTTATAAAAATATTTCACGAAGTCTAATTTGTCTATTTTTTCTTTTGTTGTCTATGCCTTTGATGTCATATCTAAGAAATCATTACCAAATCCAACCTTGTCAAACTTTGCTCTGTGTTTTTTTTTGTTAAGACTTTTATAGTTTTAGGTCTTACATTCAGGTCTTTTCCACTTTAATTTAATTTTTGTATGTGGTGCTAGGTAGCTGTCCAACTTAATTCTTTTACATGTGGATATCCAGTTTTCCCAACACCGTTTGCAGCAAAAACTATCTTTTTCCCACTGAATGGTCTTAATATCCTTGTCAAAAATAATTTGTTCATATACACGAGGGTTTATTTCTGGGCTGTCTTTTCTATTCTATTGGTCTGTATGTCTAAGTTAATGCCTGTATCACACTGTTTGATTACTGTAGATTTGTAGTAAGTTTTAAAATCAGGAAGTTTGAGTCTTCCAGCGTTGTTCTTCTTTTTCAATATTGTTTTGGCTATTCAGGGTCTCTTGGGATTCCATGTGAATTTTAGGATGGAGTTTTCTATTTGTGTAAAAACATCATTGGGATTTTGATAGGGATTGCTTTGAGTATGTAGATTGCTTTTGGTAGTATTGTCATCTTAACCACATTGTCTTCCTGTTGGGAATTTTTGCAAACAGAATGATGTTATCCTTTCTTTCATTTTGCGAGGCTGCCCTGCAGTGAAAATACTCAAAAAACATTATAGAGGGTCTGATAATTAAATTCAGTTTATAATTCACAGAATTCCACTCTGGAAATATGTGGTATAGCTGTTAAACTCTATAAGTAAAGTGCTCTATAATAAAAAGCAAATTGTATAGCAAGGGCCACATAAGTAATTACTATCTCAAGACATACCTGTCTATTTGTTCATCTGTCTAGCCAGCTAGCCGGCTCTGCTCAAAATGTTCCTAACAACATAAAGTATTTCTTGTATTGTTAGGTTAAGTGTGCCTAATAGCTAATGAAAGGAATATTGTGTATCGGCCTACTCTTTATCTTCTTTAGGCTATATTAATTTAAAATTTTTTCACTTTATTTTTTAGTTTTTTTGCCAATTAAATTTTTAAAAATAATTTTTGAATGTTGGCAAGCAGTTATGATATTTGTCATGCTGGAAATATTCGGTGACTGCAGCTGAGAAGGGCAGAATAGCGATGATGCCAACATTGAATGTCTGATTCTAGTGGTAGCTGGTTTAGTCTCACTAAGCCTACCAAGCCACAGACTCACCTGTAATTTCAACCAGATGCCTTACAATTCATGCCATTTATCACCAGGAAGAAGGTGGCAGGTGAGAGAGAATGAATGGATTAGTCCTAAGAAACAACTCTAATTATGTATCAATACCATTATCTTCACTTATAAAAGGAAGTATTATTAGACCTTATGAAGTGAAGAGTATACATTTAGAAGGCATAGCATCTATTCCTGGGATTTCATAGGCTAAGTTTGATACATTTATACTCAGGTTAGGTATTTGAAAAGGTATTTCAGGCACATTTTTTTTAGAACCTTGCTATTCTTTGGCTTATTAGGGCAGAATAAAGGACTTCTTATTCTATATCAAGAAGTTGATTTAATTTATTTCCACTTTAAAATTTTATAAATAAGAAAGTGCAAAACATAAACAAGTCTTGTAATCCATAAATGAGCAAACTGTAATTTTTGTTTTGGTTCAGTAAGGCCATATTCATCCATCCAGTGCCCTTACTGGGTGCTAAGCTTTGTACCTGAGAATATACTAGTGAAGAAAAACACAGTCCCCTGGTCTCATGGAGCTGATAGTCTGGTGAGAGAGGCACCCATTAATAATCACACACTGCATATTAAATTTTTTACTGTGATAAGTGCCATGAAGGAAAAGTTGCATCACATAATGAGAGTGTGTTATGGGATTTGACCTAACAGTAGAGGTCAGGAAAGCCTTCCATGAGGAAGTACCATTTAAGCAGAAAGTAAATATCTTTAGCTTTTCATTGATTCCAAAATTCTGCCTGTATCTTGATTCTTGAGTGTGGTTGCCAAAACAAACTGAAAATAATGGTGAAAATAAAACAAATCAAAATAAAGATATGCTACATCTCCTCAACTTGGTCTTGGGAGTTCTAAAATGTCTGCCTCACTCATTTAATTACCACTCATTAGCATCATAGCTAATTAGTTATTATATCAAATCTGGCAATGAGTCATATTGTCAATTTTAAGTGAACTTAATCACTCATTTTCTTTTCTTTTTTTTATCACTCAATTTCTAAAATAATAATCTGCAGCAACATTCTATGTTCATGTGTATCCATAAAATTTATTTGACAGCTTGTAGTTGCAGAGGAGGACGTTGAAAGGTTGGTTTTTGAGAATTTTCTGTTATTTAAAGCTGAACACCAGAGAGAGGATTATATAGTATACAATATTTGCTGTATTAGTGTTACAAAGAGCAGTATTTTTTAAAGGAGTCTAATTAATGCATCTATAGTAATAAAGTCACAAATGTAAACCATGATTTCAAACAGCTCTTGTCAACAATATAGGACAGTTCAGATGGAATACTAATGCTTCTTAGCAATAAGCAGGCTGATTCCATGGTGTCCAAATTTCTGCCTTGGGTGGCTGCATCCCAGCTGTGCTGCCCAGGAGTTTAGTAGAGATAAAAGCTAGGCTGTTGACATGATTATGGAAGCACAGACCACTTTACTTGATCTCCAGTGGAACTAAATTTAGCGTCTCTCAGAGGTACATTTTTTTTCCAGATGAAAGCTGCATTTTATAATGATTTTGAATAATTCAGAAGTGGCAGGATCCTAATGAATAGATGCTTCATAAACCAGAGGACTTGGTTCCAACCTGTGAGGTTGGAACGGTGTTACTTTTCTCACAGGCAAACTTTCTTTGGAGAAAATTTGTTTCTTACACACAGTCTTTGTCTAGGGTGAGTTTTAGCTAAGGTGAGTTTGATGCCTACAATGATGTAAGTGGGAAAAAAATATTGATAACAAATGTGTTTCATCCTAGTTTCTTTTTAAAAATTTTTTAATGTTTATTTATTCTTGAGAGAGAGAGAGAGAGACATTGTGCAAGTGGGGGAGCAGCAGAGAGAGGGAGACGCAGAATCCGAAGCAGGCTCCAGGCTCTGAGCTGTCAGCACAGATCCGGACCCAGGGCTCGAACCCATAAACTGTGAGATCATGACCTTAGCCAAAGTCGCTCAACAGACTGAGCCACCCAGATGCCCCCATTCTAGTTTCTTATAGCCCTTTCAGTTTTTCAGACTCAAGCTCTTCTTTCTTTCATGTTACTCTAGGGAGAAGCTGGGATACATCTGTCTAATATCCTTATTCTTAATTCATATCAGAGCAACATGAGCTTACTTCTCTGAATGTGTATGCAAGTGTGGTGTGTAAATTTTCAAGTAAAAACAAATCCAGATTTAAGTAAAGAGAGATTTTATTTGAAAGGATTATTGCAGTAAGAGGAAGGGGACCATTTCAAATAAATAGGGAGAATGTTCCTTCCATAAAATCTGTAAGCTTCTCAAAGATCAGGCAAAAAGGATTTTTTTTTTTTTTTTTTTTTTTTTTTTTTTTTTTACTGGGAAGACCAAACAAGGCTAGAAAGAACTGGGTATGGGAGAGTGAGTGGCTGGGTATGTGATCCTAAGAGGCTATTAAAGGGCTGTCTGCCAGCTCAGGCTGCAGGAGGGGTAAAGTTCAGGGGCCTGAAGGAAATAGAGAAACCTAATTAAAGTTTGGCCAAGTCAGGGAGGTAGGTATTTTGTCCAGTTTGGTTAGGGGGTACAAACAGTTCAGCTAATCATTTCTGAAAGGGAATCTGGAGGGTCTGTGTTTGACCTTGGGATAAGTAAACAAGGAGGGCACCTATGAGTCTTATCTAACTCATAATGGGGAATGGTAGTTGTTTGCAGTAAACCATTTCCTGGAATAAACACTAAATGGTGGGAGATTTCTTAACGACCCTGTTTTTCCAGGAGCACAGGACTCAGGTAAAGTTTAATATCATCAACATACACACCTACATATGTAAATATGTATATTAAAATGTTATATGTGTTTGTAGATATATATGTATATATATGCACACACACATATATACATATCTGTAAATGTAAACATGTAAAGAACAAGTTAGGTTAAGAATGATGATATTAAATGTTACTTTTTAAAAGCCATATTGAAAAGAACATGATGGGCAGCAAGAAAATTTCTCTCAATCCAGAGGTGGTTATCTTCCAATTTAATTAGACTTCTCTTATTTCAAGTAGATCCAGTGTGCTCAAATAAACATCATGTATACGATTACATACCCATAGTAACAGACCAGCAGGGAGGGGGTGGGTGGTGAGGGGAACCTGTTTTTCCTTCTTATGTCCAAATCCTTGTTAAGTGGTTTTGTATTGTTAACTACTCCCCATGTATTTGTGATACTTTAAGCATTTATAATAAATCAAAGCACCTATTCACCAAAGCAGAATAATTACAAACAAAATTTTCCTTTTAAAGAAAAATTCATGGCTTTATGAAAAGATTAACTATAGATTTTTTTGAAAAAGAAATCCCTTTGGATTCTTAAAAGTAAGTTTAGATTCATAAAAAAATTTACACATAACTGTTTAGAAAACTATTTGAATAAGTCAAGAAACATTCATCATTATCATCATAATGATATTAATGCTTTGAAATAAAGTAACTTCTGGAAGGAGAAGACTTAGAACTGAGTCCCAGACTTTTGCATTATTAGATGATTTTATGGAAAGGTTATCAAGTCATTAGGTAGAAGCCGCTTGCTTTCAGAGGCAAGCAAGAGCATAGGTTTCTTTCTAGCTGAAGAGAATCCTTTGGCATGCAGGAAGATACACTAACCTCTTATGATTTGGTCTGTAAATCTGCCAGGACAAAGCGATGTGTTCTAAAAATAGCCAAACTCTTTGAGTATTTATTTAAAAAATACTATTCTCAATGGACTTTTGAGTCAATGGATTCGGGGATGAAAAGTTCTTAAATTGCTCTACAGTGTATTCCAGGATAAAAAGATTGCAATCCAAATCTCTCAGAGGTAGTAGCCCTTAATCATCTAGAATATTCTAGATTTCCCAGCTGTCTGCTACTAAGCAGCTGGCATTATGGAACAACTAGAATAAAATTGATTTGTGGACCCTGTTGCCTGAGAGGCATTAATCTCTTGGGCTAACAAGAAGTTCCTTATCAATTACTGACAAATTTAGTTGCAGAAAGTTGAGCTTTTTTTCTTCAACATACATTAAGAGATATATTTCTAATAGACCTTTAAAATATACCAGCTACCCAAAAATTCTGGGCTGGGTTTCAGCACTTAATTCTGATTGCCTTGGGTCAGAAATACGGGTTTGTCGCACTGTAATTTTCTGTTTCTCCAGATTTAATTGAACTTCACCTTTTTTTAAGGCAAAAAAATATATATTTTATATAAATAAAATAAATACTTATATAAATATATAGAGAGGGAAGGTTGAATGTTTTAGAGTATTACTTGTGTTCCCTGGTGGTTCATTATTATATCAGTAGTTTATTCCTTCATACTGCATGGGTGAGTACATTTTGAACATCTGATACCATAGCCATATTGACAGTTGAGAGCTATAGACAATTTATTTGCTGGTGAAATCATGGCTGGTTGCACACCACTTCCTCCATTCCCTTACCTTCCAGATGGTTCTTTACACTTATTATACATAGTGAGGAAGCAGCTCTTTTGTTTATTGTGGATTTGATATCAACTAAGAAACTGACACCCAAAGCTGCTAGAAATGAAGCTGGCATGTAAATGCTTGTGTATGAAAAGTGTATTTTAATAGTAACTATGTCCTAATATTAAATATGAATAAATGAGACTAAAGATTCTTAACAATGTATATTGTATTCTCTGAGTCAGCCCACAGTGTTTTCATGCAATCTGAAACCAGAGAGGGAAAAAAGCCAGCAACTTCCTTCCTGTTCTCTTTTATCTATAATACGTTTTTGCCTGGGAGAGGAAGAATGTCATTGAAAGGAACAATTATATGTATATATAGTGTGTGCTTGTGTGCTATGTTATAACATAGCCCTGGCTCTTATATTAAACAATTCCTTTATTAACCCTACTCATCCTAAGCTTTGCAATAATGCGTGAAGATACAATAACAACATTGGAAAAGCGATGTCTTCCTCTGAATTTTTTGTTATTAAAACCATTCTCAGTTGTTCTTGGGAAAATCATATAAATGTACAACAATATAATAATTATAAGCACTGCTAGGGTAGAAATTCCATTTCTGAATTCTGGAAAGTACTGTCTTAGCTACTAAATTGCAGTTGTGTCACTCAGACTATGTCATTTCTGGGATCCTTCACTTAATAACCACTAACTTACAGATTATTGGGTTTGTCTCAGAAAGTGTAATTTTGTCCTAAAACTTCCTCCCCGGCCAGAGGGAGAGGGAGCAAATAGCGGAGTGATTACCACTGTTCTTATTCTTTAAATAACTGCTCCTGGGAAGGTCATTTCCTTCGGCTCCTTTGTCAAGGACGCCCAGGAAGGGTTCACAGGACACCTTGAACTACAGCTGACCTTAATAATTAATTACGAGACTGTGAATTTCATTGAAGTTAAACACCAACACACCAAAAATGATCTTACTGTAGCTCTTTGATTAGACATTTCTACAGCAGTGCCATTTCTTGTCTTGCAACACACAGTTGGACAATCTGATCCCTGCATTGGGCTGAGCTACCACATCCTACCATGTGAGCTGTGTACTATGCACTCTAGGGGGTGCCATTTCCTTTGTGTCTGTGCCCTCTGCATTTGTCTTAGAGCCTCCAAGAAGTTGCCAGTCCAAGTATTTTTCTATCTCTCGCCTTCTATTTTCCATGAAGGGTTTGGGAGTGTTTTTAAGTATTTATTACTTATGTTAATTACGATCATTGTCTACCGCAGCGATTTTCCCTGGTGAGGTTTCCACTTAAGAGAAGTTTTCAGTAACTTCAAAAGGATCCATGTGCCGTGCCTAGTCTCCTCGTGAGCCCATCATTGTTTTGGATAGTGGAGCACAGTAGAGAAGCTCAACAATCCAGAGTGTTCTGGATTTCAGAAGAGGAAAATTTCATTTGTAGCTGAGCTTGATCTTAGTTAGATCTTTTTTTAAAAATTTTTATTATTTTATTTAATGAAATTATTTTTCTAATATTTACTTATTTTTGAGAGAGAGAGAGAGAGAGACAGAACACAAGCAGGGCAGGGGCAGAGAGAAACACACACAGAATCCTAAGCAGGTTCAGGCTCTGTGCTGTGAGCACAGAGCCGGACGTGGGGCTCAAACTCACAAACTGCAAGACTTGAGCCAAAGTTGGACGCTTAACCACCTGAGCCACTCAGGCACCCCAATCTTAGTTAGATCTTAACTTTGACTGGTTTCAACAATCAAACTTACTTGATTCAGTTTGTCAACTCCAGATGACGGAAAGAGAAGACGTTGAGAAAATAATAATCCAATCCACTTTTCAAGTCGAATACAAGCTTCTTGTGAAAGAAAATTTAATTAAGATTTTTTAATATTCAGAAAAAAAATGCTTAGAAAAGAAAAATTTAAGAGGATTGAAAAACAAATGAATAAACAAACCTTTTTAATAGCCCAAGTAGAGTTGAATGAGAGAAATGTTTTGATGTCTGTCAGCTATAGGAAGTCATTCCAAATTCTTGGCCTGGATAGGTGATCCTCTGTGATGGGCCTTTTTCTTAGCTCTGTACTTTCACATCTCCACATCCATGGTTCTGTGGTTCCTGGCACACATCGGGCAGTTTCCAGATTCTGTGCCTTCTCACATGCTGTGCCTGCTGATAGTAAGGTTCTTTCCCTCCTCAGTCACCTAACTAGCCCCTCCTCCTTGCTGAAATCTAGCATATGTTATCTATTACCTTTCCAGGGAACCTTTTTCTGCTCTTTTCTTTCTCTCCATGTACTCCAACCCCCAAATCTCATCAAAACCAGATAATCTCCTTTTCAGTGCAATGTCTATAGCTTATACACAATTTCATCCCTATGGTCCCCACCCTGACTCACTATAGCATAATGATTTGTTCCCATGTCTTTTTTTTTTTTTTTTTCCATATGAGATTGTGTTCCTTCAGTGTGGGGACTGTGCCTTAGCATGGTGCTGGGCTTAAGCTGTGAAAACAGGATTACAGAAGCTAAACAATTTGTTCAGTGTAGCATAAGTCACTAGTAAGACGCAGAACTAGATGCAAACTTTGATCTGTGTGACCCCAAAGTCTGTACTTCACATCCAGAGTCATGGTGTCCAATGTCACCACTTGATGCCTGTGTGCCACTTGGGAAGATGGGTGCTTCTGTGGTTCTTGGCAGCTGCGTTTTCTCATGGGTTGCCATTTAGTCCTCTTCCTTCCTCCTTCTATCTCTGGGGAGTTTCATTCTCCCTGGCCTAAACTTACCCAGGCTCATCTTTCCTACCAGGATATTCTGTCTTCACAGAACAAGGCAGGCACCTACATGCACTAAATGGTAATTTGGTTTTGACCTTTCCTCTCAGTAGGCCCAATGCCCACCTTTATTTTTTCCATCTTCCCTATTCCTATCTTTTGCCTTTCAGACAGTTAGGGACTATTCACAGGGGAATTTATAAAGTTGCACAGGTTTCCAGACCACTGCCTCAGCTCCCTTTTCAACCATTGTCCTCAGTTTACATAGTGTGTGTGCCACGTGTGCAAAAGCACACAAATATCCTGAGTATATGTCGTATACAATTTTTGGTGGCCCTGTTCTACATTTTACCATTCTAGTGCCCACATTCAGTTTCTCTCTTGTTATAATAGACACTGTATATGGTATGTGCTCAAGGTGTATTTGTTTAACTGAATTATTTGAATATAAACCTAGAAAAGAATAGTAAAAATTGCCCTGGTGTAGGAACACTTCAGTTGTTACTGCTTTTAGTTGCTCATAAGAGGACTGAAAAAACATACTTCAGTTGTCTTCAGGTGTCTTATCTTTTTTTCCAACATGGTTCAGATCATTAACATTCCAAGTGGCTGAACTTCAGATATTTTTATACGATCTTTTTAAATAATCTGGGTAACTTTCATCCTTGAGTTCCTGCCTCCCTTTGTGAATCATCACCATCTTCATCACTGTCACTTTTAAAATATTTATCAAGAGCTCATCTTACACTTAGTGCTATAAATATATGAAAATGCCTTGAGAGTTCCCTTTCCTTGCTAAAATTCACTTGCCAAATAGGCAAACCTTCTCCCTATGGTCTTAGTTATACTTCTGGAAAAATCTTATCCTCTTGAGATCATTATTTGTATTCAGTAACTTAGAGAATTATTGAAAAGCAACCTTTGTACACCAAAACAAACTGGGACATTTTAGGGAAAATGAGAATATTCACTGTAAAACTGGAAATCAAGCGTATGGGTGATTAGAATTGAGGAATATGATTCTCTTTAAAATATTTTAAATGCAGACTGCACTTTAGCAACAGCAACAAATAATAAGAGCCAACAGATATAAAATGCTTATTCTTTGCTGACACTGTTCCAAGTACTACACACTTATTAAACCATTTAATTGTAATAGCAACCATATGATGTAGGCCCTATTATTTCTGATTTATACATGAGTAAACTGAGGGACAGAAAGGTTAAGGAATAGCTAACCTTTAAGAAGGCCAACTAGCTAATGAGTGACGGACAGAATTAAACCAAGGCACTGTGAACTGGAGTCCTCATCCGTAGTATGACAAGACCGTCCCACCTCTTACATGTCTATTTCATATATAATGTAAGAAAAAGTGTGTGGTAAAGCCATACTTTATAATGATCATTAAAGTCCTAAACTTACAAATATATAAATGCAGTGGGGGTCCACAGATGGGCAGAGAAGTGTTTGTCATTCTTAGTACAGTAGGCAAACCATCCCCAGATTTTAAACACAGAGGTTTCTAGTGTGGTTGGACATAGATAATAAGTTATCCTGAGACAGAAATGTTGAGAGAGGGGTGACTGTTATGGGCTGGATTGGGTTTACCCAAAATTCACGTGTTAAAGTCCTAACGCCCAGTATCTCTGAATGTGACTGTATTTGGAGATAGTGTCGTTAAAGAGGTAGTTAAGTTACAATGAAGTCATTAGTATGGACCTTATCCAACATGACTGGTGTCCTTGTAAAGAAGGGGAGATTAAGCAGACATACACGGAAGAAAGCCCATTGAGGACACAAGGGCAAGAAGGCTATCTACAAGCCAGGGAGAGAGATCCCAGAAGAAACCAACCTTGTCTACATCTTGTTAACAGACTTCTAGCCTCCAGAATTGTGAGAAAATAAATTTCTGTTGTTTAATCCTCTTGATTATTCCTGTGACTGTTACACTTTGTTATCACAGCCTTAGCAAGCTAATACAGTGACTGTATTAGTTTGGGCTGTTACAACAAGAATACTGTAAAATGAGTGGCCTCATCAACAAACAGTTTGAGGTCAGAGTGTCAGCAGGTCAGGTTCTGGAGACAGTCCTCTTCTTTATTTCCTCTTATGGTGGAGAGAGAGTGAGCTTTAGTTCTTCAGCCCTTAGAATGGCACCAATCCCATCACGGGGGTTATACCCCTATGACCTCATCTATACCTCATTACCTCCCAAAGACTTCACCTCCACGTATCATCACACTGAGGATTAAAATAGCAACATATGAATTTTGAAAGGACACAAACACTCAGTTCATAGCAGTGACCCAGGACAAAAAAAAAAAAAAACTTATGAAAGCTAAAGTTTAAGGAGCTTTCTAATATAAAACTCATCAGAAAAAAAATCCACATTTTTCTTTCTATTGATTGTTGGCTGATATATATAATTTGATTAGATTGCATTTTTTTATGTGAGGGGCGCCTGGGTGGCTCAGTTGTTTGAGCATCTGACTTTTGATTTTACCTTAGGTCATGATCCCAGGGTCATGGGATCAAGCCCTGCTTTGGGCTCTGCACTGAGCATGGAGTCTGCTTAAGATTCTCTCTCTCTCTCTCTCTCTCTCTCTCTCTCTCTTCCTCCCCTCCTCCCTTTCCTCTCATGCTCTCTCTGTCTATAAAACAGTATTAAAACAAAACAACACACACACACACACAAAAACAAACAAACAAACAAACAAACAAACAAAAAAAGAATGCATTTTTATGTGAAGTGGAGCGTCCATGGTCACAATGACTTGTTCTCCATGTGGGCAGATAGGATGATCTCCTTAGTGGTGCAGTTGGAAGAATTCCACCAGCCCACATCTTCATCTCTTATCAAATATATACATTATTACTTCACTGGATCCCACTGCATCCAAGATACACCCATTATTACTCCACTGGCTCCTGCCTCCCCCAGCTATACTTGTTGTCATATTACCTGACCTTGAAATTGCTATTAACATCATGGCCAGTCCTTTGGGTTTTTTTCTTCCAGAAAATTTTATTATAAAAGGGCCTGAGTAAAAGGTAGGGGACAGTATACATACTGGTTATGAAAAGGTGGGCTAGTTTTGGGGTGAGGTGGTTCTTCCTTGCTAGAATTAAACAGTTGGACAATAAGATTTTGCTGGTGGAGTGAATGGCAGTGGTCCTGGGAAATTCTAGGCTGAAGTGAATGTGTATTTAGTGGCACCCAATTTATTCTTTCATTCAACAAATGCTTTGGATCCCTGTTGAGCAAGACCCTTGCTAAGCTGCTGGGAATATAGCTGTGCACATGATGGAATCAACCTCTACACTCAAGAAGCATGTGTTCTTGTAGGGGGCACAGATGTTAAAAGGTGCAAGCCATAATTAGTTATTAAGTTGTAATTGTGGCAGTGCTATGTCAGGAGAAAGGCTAGAGAGAGTGAAAAATAATTTCACTTAATTCATTACATTGCTAAAGGTTGGCATCATTTTTTAGCCTTTGTTGTCTAATGTGGAAAAGCTAGCTACAGGTATCTATTAAAATAAAAATAACTAAAATGAAATAAAACTATATATTCAGTCCACCAATGGTACTAGTCACTTTTCAAGTGCTCAGTAGCCAGTTGTGCTGGTGACTACCATATTGGACAGCAGAGATGTAGAATAGTTCCATCATTACAGAAAGTTTCTTTGGCAAACACTATCTGGGCCATAGAGGTATACCAGAATTATGAAGTAAAAAAGAGAATTCTTAACTGTTAATTCCTTAGAGACTAGAAGATATATATATCTATATATATCTATATATCTATGTCTATATCTATATCTATATCTATCTATCTATCTATCTATCTATGTATCTATCTATCTATGTATCTATCTATCTACCCAAACAGTCCACTTTTGGCTTCAGGCCACAGTGCAAATCTCATCTTAGTCTGGCCTTCAAAATGAGAAATGGGTCTTCAATTTAAACTACAGGCAGATTTTCTTTTCTCTTCGTATTATGAATGTTGAGGTTTTGCATTCTTTGAGCATTCATTTTTGTATTTATGAACAATTTGTCCATAGTAACTAGGGGATTTTTCATATTTTTCCTTTTATTTAAGAGAAACCTGAGTATATAACATAAACATCCTGTGGTGTGTAGATAGGAAGAGCGCTGGAGACTGTTACTTTACAATAGTGTAGTAGCACTTGGAATGTTCACAGCTGGGAGAGCTCATCTCAACTTCAGCATAGTCTGTCTCTGTTTTTCCAAGGACAAGAGAAAAGAGGAGAGAATAATATGTGGGCAGAGAAGAAAAAATTAGCTGTGGCGGTTTAATACCCTTGAAGTTGGTGTTACTGGAAAACTTCATGAAAATAATGCGACCTGAAGCTGAGGATTAGAACAAATATTATATCATGGTGGGGGATGTGCTTTGGCCGCCACACCTAAAGGTCACCCTTTGAAGGCCACTGAGACGGCTGCCAGGATCCATTGATTCCTCTGTAGTACTGAAACATCTCCTGGCAGGTGTCAGCCTGGCTGCTTGAACACATCAATATGGAAAGTTACAGAGTAGGGAAGAGTGGCCCATGGGATCCTACTGGATGGTTAGAATGCTTCAATGTTTGTTCTGAATAGACATTGTGTGAATTTTTACTTAAGCTGCATAACAAATATGGCCATGTGGAATAAACAAATATTGACAAATGTGTTTTTCTTACAGGGATATCGCTTTTTTTTTTTTAAGTCTTTAGGGTAACAAAGTTTTAAAATCCTGTCTGGGTGTATACAGTACCTTTAATTCATGTCTAGTGAGGTTGCTGTCTTGTTAAGTAGGTCATTTCCTTTAATGACGTGCTTTCATTCTTCTTGTATAAGTTGCCACTTACCCCTATGCTCCAGCCACAGCAATCCCTCTGCAGTTCTCCAGATATCCCCTGGTCTCTCCTCCCTTCTTAGGTAATTTTGCTTAGTGGCTGATATTTTGGATATTTTTTTCCTCCAAGTTTCTCAGAAAACATGGAAAGATGGAAAAAAGTGGTCGTAAAATGATCTGCTTCCCCAGCCATGAAGATTTCCCAAGGGGCTGCATGAAGGGAGCTGTCTCTTCCTTGGCCCTTCCCTCATTTCCATTTCAGTCCCAAACCTGAGATGTTAGCATTCATTCTGCACTATTAGCAAGTTAAAAATGATAGAACTGTTTCCTAATAAGGTTAGCAAATGAAGGAAGCTGGTTTTAAGTGTTATTTTGGTAAGTGTGTGTGTGTGTGCGTGTGTGTGTGTGTGTGTGTGTGTGCGCGTGCGCGCGCGCGCATGTGGGCTTGTATTCTTAGTCTCTTTGTATCCTCATAGTTGTAAAACTGACTTTTGTCCTCTCCACTTTTATTTCTGGTGGGTGTTTATGGCACAGCAGGATGGAGAAGGGCTAAGGGAAGTATCTATGGGGTGGACTCTTTCAACTGCCCTTCAACTCATATATCTTCCTTACTGTGAATATTCATAAATGCATAATGGTAACATTTCCCCCATGCTGAATCATTGCTAATAACCCCCCATCAAGTAGAGGAAAGATCTTTATGTCTTAAAACTATCAACAGATTACTTGAACCTGAGAGCTTTGTCATATTAGATTGAATGGTATGTGTTAACATTTTCAAAACAGCAAGTATAAAGATACTGCCTTATACATATAAGAGGCATTGATATGTTAACCTATTTATTTTTGATTTTATAAAATAAACCTTATTGGACATTTTAGAGTTATAATTTTTTCTCCATTTGCCAAATTGTAAAAGCAAGTGGCTACATTTTTTTTTGTCTTTGAGGAGGCATGACTAGTTCAGATGTCGCTAAGATACTTTCCTTCTGTGAAAATCATTTTCTACTGTGTGAACATAGTGTTCGCTTCTAATTTAAAAGCTTACTTATACAGGTTAGTGTTACATTAATGTTTTTTGATGACTTTTTAAGTTTTCAGAATGTCTTTGAGGTTACTTTTACATACCTAGAATGATTGAAGTGTGAATTTACATGGAAGCAGATGAATAAACCAAATAGTTTTCGAGGGACATTTCTAACCATTGGAGCACAAGCTTTTTGTGGACAGACAGGAACTCCCTAAGCCCAAAACAGGGGAGCCACCTGGTGGACAACATGAAATTCTTCATTTTGTGGAGGTAGTTGTACATGCATGGACTATGAAATCCCTGCTTTTATACTTTTTAATGTAGGTAGGTTTACTTATATATTTAAGTTAACATGCTTTGTACTTTTAATTGGTGAGTGCCTTTCTCACTTCATATAGTTAAAAGGGCCCTAAAATAAGGAGAAAGAATATTAGGATACTATGAAAATCAATTTAGAAGAACAATCAGTTCAAGAAGTAGAGGTTTTTAGTTATTCCATTTCATATTTTGTCTTTTTCCTTTCGCAATTCATTGTTCAGCCAAACTGTGTTTATATATATAAAATGGCTTTTTTGAAAGACTTTCAGCTCCCCTCTGGCTACTCTACTTCCTATCTCTCTCTTCGCCTACACAGCCAAACTTCTTAACAAGGTTGTTTACACTTGCTGAATCCACTTCCTTACCTCCCACACAGTCCTTAGTCAACTTTAATATGTCTTCTCTGCTGACACTCCATTAAATCATTCTTACCAAGGTCACCAGTCACCTTCTTGTCACGAAATCGTGTGAACAGTTTTTAGCTTTTATTTTCTCTGACTACTTGGGAACGTTCTGCATGACTGGTCACTCTTCCTTCTTGCATTTCTGCTTTCCTTGAATTTTGGGACACTGCCCTCTCCCTGTCTTCCTCTTACACCTCTGGCTCTTTCTTTCCAGTGGTTTTTGTAGATTACCCTTCCTCTCTGTCCTTCTACTAAATGCTGGTGTTTCTTAGCATTCTAGCCTAGGTGCCCTTCTCACTCCATTCTCTCTCCCTGGGTCACAGTGTCCATGCACATGGTTTTTATTACCCTAGCTCTGCTGTCAAATTCCAAATGTGTATATTTGGTCCACAGGTCTCTCCTAATCTCTAGATGACCTCCATTTGCCACCCTTCCTTCCAAGCTACCCTTCAGGCATTGCACTGGGGAGGTCTTTCCACCACAGGGAGGTCAGCATGTCTCAAACTGTGCTCATCTCCATGCACATCTACCACCTGCTCTCAGTGACACCATTGGTATCTCTACTTGAGTGAATAAATGAATGAATGAATGACAATTCAGAGTTATCCATGCAAGCATCCTGGGAGTTACTCTTGATCTTTCTCCTAAACCTCCACCTCTAAGCAATTACCAAATACTGTTGGGTCAACCTCTGAAATATATCCCTGAGTGATCTCCATTCTCATAGCTATTGCCTAGTTTTTTCATTCATCACCTGAGTTAGTGAAAAATCTTTCATTTCCCATGTACACTATCCCCCACTGCAGCACAGTAGCTCAAGTGACCTTCCTAAAACATAAATCTAATTATGGCTAGTCTTTGTGTTTAAAGCCCTTCCAAAGATCCCCATGGTGCCTCCTGCAAACTTCCCGACTACCTCTAGGGAGCTCTTTGTGACCTCTTTCCTCTCCAGCTTCATCTCTCACCTCTTCATCTCTCCAGCGTCCTCTGCCATGTGCTCTTCTAGCCACACTGAACTTTTTCAAGTTCCTCGATGGCACCAGCTGTGCTCTCATGCCCAGCAGTTATGGGAGCTGTCCCTTCTGCTTCAAAAGAGTGTCTTGTATCCCTGCTTCTGGCGGGGGGTGGGGGGGGGCGTCCCCACCCTATTGTTTACACTGCATCAGGGGCACTTTATCTGTGCTTCAGCTGTTAGCTCAGGTACCCAGTTTTCAGGCTGCCTTCTGATACCTCCTTCTCCAGTCCCTCCATCCTCAACAGGATTAGGAATCTTTGCCATGTGATTTCCACCATACCCTGCTCTTCCCCATAATAACACTTTAATCACTTCCTGACCTCTTTCCCACCAGAAGTCTCTTATTTAAAATAATTAAATGATAAATTTTAACACCACAATTTTAATCTGAGCCCTAATTAATAAATGACAGACTTTCAGTATATACGATGAGCTCAAAGAACATCTCCTCCAACCCCCTTCTTTAATAAAAAGGAAAGTGCAGCCATGGGAGTTAGTGGTGATATCCCCAAGGTCACACAGCCGATTCCTAATTTGTTCATCATTCTTTCCACTGCCGACATCAGTTGCAACCGCTGTCTTTTCTATCCTTGTGACTGATTCTGGCTTTCTCTATCAGAAGCTTAGAGAGCTTTAGCTGGGATGAAAGTGTGGTTTAAACTGTATTGTGCCTTGATCATCAACCAATCAAATGGTGTGGTTCAAATTGTGATGGGCCTATCATTTTTCATTTAAAGTATTTTTTTTTTTTTTACCTGAGTTACAGGGAATAGGGACTCATTCAGGCTTCATTGGGTGAGAAGCATCTATGTGACAAGGCAGGAAACATGTCTTCTGAGAAGAAGAGAAGCCACAGAATGGACAGTCTCACAGGGACTTGGGCTGGAAGACCATTGCATTCCAAGCAGGCTTTAAGGGACCGTATTTTTTTCTTCTCTCAGGAGTAAGAATTGTGGATTTTCTCTCTAGTGTGGTGGCCTTGAAAAGGCTCAGCTCTCTCTTCTTTCTTGCTTTCCTCTATATATTTCCTAGCACCTCTTTCTGACTAAAGCTCTTTAAATTTCCCAGGTCACCTTCTAAGAGAGTTAATCTGATTACTTTAACTAATTGCCATCATTGCTGCCTGGAGTCGTGCCAGCTCAGAGGTCACTGGCCAGCTATTAATTGGCCACTCTTGGGCTACATGTGAATGCTCGGTCCAACCAGCTGTGGCCAGAGTGGCAGGCTATAGTGCAGAGTAGGGCCATCCCACCTCAAGGTCAGCCCAAGACTAGTTTCTTTAGCAAGTGTCTGTGCACATGGTCAGGCTCACACAAGGCTTGTTCTGGATTTTCTACATGGTGATAATTTAAAGTTCATTTTTAAAATGTGCACACTTTTTGGTCTGCATATCAAGTATTGAACTATTGGAACTGAATATGAATGTTCTCTCCCACTAGTTTCTGACAGTTGATTTTCACAGTCATCTGGGAAGAAACCTAAAGACTAGACAGGAAGAGCATTTAGGGAGGTATCAGCCTGGCACTCATAAAATTGAATGGGTTTGGTGAATATATGATGAATTTTTCCAGGTATATATATTTATAAAGTTGATTTAAAAATGAGAAGGTAAGAATGATGGTATCTGAAATTCAGAAGAAATGTTTTGACAGGTGTATGTGATGATTTAATGGTGCATTTTCCATAAGGTGGATGGGATGATGCTGTGGAAATGCATGTTGTTCAGAAAAGTGGTACTCACTGTTGTGAACTTGCTGTTGAATTTCTCTGTGAGCTCTGCCATTCATGCTTTTGCTCTACTGTCACAAAGCTGGATCATTATTTTCAGAGGTGCTAATAATGTGTGAACCTTGATTGGATTCTGGATTTTAAAAAGTTGCCTGAGATATTTTGGGACATTTGGGAAAATTTAATATGCATTTCATATCGGATGAAATTGCTGAATGAGTGTTAATTTCATTGGGGTAATAGTAGTATGTGGTTATGTCCTTCTTTTCATGATGATATGCCTACTGAGATATTTAGGGTGAAATATATATAGATAGATGGAATAGATAAATTGACTAAGCCAAAATGATATAGTATGAACAGTTGGTAAATATAGATGTTATTATTTCAACTTGTGTCTAGCATAATTTTTAGTATATTTATTTATTTTGAGAGAGAGAGAGAAAGAGAGTGTATGAGCAGGGGAGGGGCAGAGAGAGAGAATCCCAAGCGGGCTCTGCACTGCCAGTGTGGAGTCCGATGCTGGGCTCGAACTCACAAACCCTGAGATCATGACCTGAGCTGAAATCAAGAGGCTTAACCGACTGAACCACCTAGGTGTCCCCGTGTAGCATAATTTTTAAAGTAAACAACCCGTTGGAGCAAAATATGTTGCTAGTAGTTTGGTGTTGTGGGTGACTTGAGTTTGAGATCTGAAAGTTGAGTGAGTCTTAGATTAGGGAAAACAGGTCTTGAGATATTGGCATTTCTTTGGTGTAACGGTAGTCTGGTGTTTTAACCAAATGCCCTGTGGGATTTAGGGCACCGACAATGAACACCTCATTACTGACCAAACCTCCAAACATTCCTTGTGTTGGAAGCCAAGTTGGCCACTCCTCGATTTAACTATTAATAAGAAGTAGCCATTTCATCTGATAGCTGCCTTACCTTCATTAGTTAAAAAACGACCCATTGGGTGGAGGATGCAGGGCAGTTGCCCCTTTAATAGTGTCTTGCTGAAAGCTATTTGGCCACTGCAGTTGACACAACCTAGAATTCCTGCCAGCATAATTGGGTGCCTAACGGGCTGCTGGATGGGCTAGCCCTGAACATGTCATGACACACTCCTAAAGGGGACAGTTTCAGCCTATTTAAAAGTTAACGGTTTTGCAGAGAATAAAGATGTCTTTGGTAAAAGGACACGTCTAGACCAGATGCGGTATGGCTGTCATTGGGCTGCAGGGAATGCCATGCACACTGAAAGCCGTGTGAATGGTGCCCTTCAAGTTGTGCAGCCAAGGACCAGATGGCACAAAATACCACTTGTGTGCTGAAACCCTCAGGACTGTGGAGGTGGTTAAGCAGCTGAAGCCATTTTGTGATCAGTTCACTCTGTGGCCCATTGTTATTACATTTACACTCTTATTCTAGCATTTTTGCAGATTTATTTTTTGGATAGATGAAGTAGCCGATAACTTAAGCAATGTAATCAGTAATTTCTTACAGTGAAATTCCAAGCAAATAGAATGCATTTTCAAAGTGTTCTTTTCGTACTAGTAACTATCTCTATAGTCTTTGTCTGCTGTGGGGTTTGGAGTATCCTGCATCTTTCAGGCTGCTGTGAATGATCTTTTTGAAATGGAAATAGTATGAGCTGGGTAAGTAGAGGTTGCTCTAGAAGCTCCTTCTGTGTTTGGCCTACAGCACTCATGACACTATGAATTCCGATTTCAGGGTCATTTACTATCCAATGAAAGTTAATTTGAGGTATCAGGAACTTTCAAACAGCGTTTGTTTTTTGTGCTGATGACCATCCATTACTGAAATTTCATTTGAAATGCAATTAATTATCTTTGTCACCTTGCTAAAGGTTGATACTAATCTTCTGTCCTCTCTTATTAGATCTGTTGACACAGAGGCAAATGATCACAATAATGGGAAGGAAAGAGCAGAGAGCAGGAGAGTCAACAGGCAGTGGCTTCTTACTGTTTTATTGAATGGTTCTTTTGTCAAAATGACTGCAAGAGAATTCTCAGTATGCCAGTCTCATCACACAAACCTAAATTCATGAAGTTTTCTGCACTTGAGTCATATTTTTAAAGTTTAGCTCAGGGGTCTCTATTATTCAGCTCACTGGTGTTGAAGCAATTTTGTTGACATTTTCTGTAAGTGGATTAGGCTCACAGTCATTGCCCAAAGCAGACAGATGGCTTCTTACACAGAACACCCTTGCAGGAACCTATCTTATGGTATCTTCAGAAATATAATGGGTCTGTCACAAGAGATAATGTTTGTCATTAATTTCTTTTGGTGACAGATGACTTCAGTTCATTTTTACTTTCTCACCTGCCTTAAACAAATTGGCTGTTTAACATTTTTTTTATTCCAATAGTGAGCAGTGCTTCGATGTTTTACACTGAGCAATGATGTGACCTCTAAATTACAAACAAGGAAATAAGCTTTTGCACGGGAGAGGGTGATACATTCTGCGGTTTCCCAAGGAACGTTCCCCCATCAATGGAATTATTACTCTTTTAATTTTAATCACGATGGGGTCTTTCACAGGTTATCAGTCCTGCATTTTATTCTCTGCAACAGATTATTCCCTCTATTTTGCCAACTTGTCTTTTTTAAGTTTCAAAGTGGTTTTTGTTTCCTCTCATTTTGTAAGGTAGAGACAGTACAGTAGATATCTATAACATTGTCATTATTGATAGCAAAATATTGCATTACTGAAACTTTAAAATTTTCTGTTTATAGGATAATTATAATGCTAACATTCATTAGAGTTTGCCACATATTATTCTAAATAACTCACATGTATTGTGAATACAATTCTTAGAGCCATTTTATGGATGAGGAAACTGAGGCACCAAGTGACTTTGCTCAAGGCCAAAAAGCTAATAAGTGGTTGGAGCCCAGGATTTGAATATAGGTAGGCTGACAGTGGCGGTCACACTATATATTCACCTACAGAATAGCAGTATGGTTACAATTCAAAGCCTCTGGGCCAAACTGCGATTATATGAGAGAAATGTGGCATCCTTAGAATCAGATGTATTCTTTCATCACTCCTGGAGTTCTGGCTCTGCTCCCCAATTTGTGTGTGCCGCCATCTCGGCCAGCCAACGTATGGGGGAGGTTTTTAGGAGCTCATGGATACTGCAAGGAGAATCAGTATCCCAGGGAGCTGAGAACTAACAAGTCCTCACATTAATAGCATCCTTTAAAATGTACAGCTAGTGCCTGTAATGAATTTGATTCTCCCATAATCTTCTTTTTTGGATCTGATCATGATGATATCTTTAAAATGAAAACCAATTATCTTCTCCACACTTCTCCCATTCATGAGTCTTCTACCATTGCTTTTATATTTCACTTTTCTGAAAATTTGGCTCAGATTAAAATTATTAAATTCTTGCAAACGCCGTATATACCTTGAAGGCAAAAATCAGACGTCAAAGTATCAGCACAAAGGAAGTATTTATGTGTGGGACATTCATGGGGTTTTATCACAGGATTTTTTTTCTTATTTACTTATTTAGGATTTTTTTCATTTTTAAACCAAATCGCTCTTAAGCTATTTTTTTCTTCTCCCCATTTCTAAGATCTATTAGATCACATGTACAACACATCATGTAATGTACCTCAATGCAAAGAAAAATAATACAGTGAAGAAAAAGCATCTGTTGGCCTGGGAAGCAGGCAGTATTAGTTATTTCCTTCATACTTCTTTTCTGTGTGAACTTAGGCAGTATATTTACTTAGTATTCTTCACCTGTAAAGTTGAAAAAAATGATAATTGATCTTCAAATATCTCAAAATATTCTCAAAAATGTGAAGTAGTTGCCAAGAACTCTTACTTAGCAGAGGAAAATGATACTGTCACTAAACGATACTTCATTGAGTGTTTTCCACTTTCATTGTTTTTTCTTCAGTATAAACCCAAGGAAACAAAAAAATTCTACGTTGGTAAAATATAAGAGAAAATGGCATGTATTTGGCCATTTTGGTGCTATGTCACAGAGGCAGTATCCTACTAAAGCACTCTCCCATCCTATCTCTCTCTGTGTCAGCAAGACTATAGGAGGATTGAGGACTCAAGGCAGGTATCAAAAGATCCTTATATCATATTTCACTTGTTATAAGATGCCAAAAAAACGAAGATGCTTCTGTGTCTCAAATTGTTGCTCAGATGTGTCTTAAACAGGAGAGACTTGTTTGATCCCCTAGGCTACATGTTCTCACCACATCACCTCCCTGTAAGTGCACGGCACCACTTGTGATTAGACATAATTTTATTTTTGTGGCTTTTGGATTTATGCTTGTATCCCTAACTAGACCTCAATTCTATGCGGGAGGAAAGGGCATCTGTGCTTACCGTCTTACCCAGAGTCTAGCCCTGCAGTTCTTAATGCGTGCAGTACTGCCCTCTAGAGGGCACTTTGGAAAATTGAGGAGGTGATGGAAGAATTCTCTGGAGGTATTTAGTGGGAGCAGCCAGGAATGCTGGGTGTCCTGCACTGTGCAGGACAGGGCAACATAAAGAACAGTTGCCCTCATCTTGCAAGACTTTAAGTCCTGCCTTACTAAATCATCTAAAATCAGAGTACTTTAGTACACGATATTAATCTTTTTACAAGAAGTTATGTGAAAGGCCCAGTATCCGAGGAAAACATAGTTACTGAGAGGCATGTCTAAATGAATGAAGATATTGTTTCTAAATTATTGAATAATTTATTCCCTCTGGGAATTCTGTCTACTTAATTGTATGATTGCTATACAGTAAGCAATTTTGGAACAAACTGGGAAGTGACTTACTGGTTTTAATTTGATACTTTGTTATTATTGACAATCCATGGTAGACATCCCACAGTGTCCTGTGAAGTAGAAGCTGATATCATCAATCACAAGAAAAATATCCTTTGAGATACCTTTGAAGATTTGGCAGCTCTGGTAGGGTGTATGAGTATTATTTATTTGCTCACTTGTGGACTATCAGACTTTTTCTCCATGGTGAAAGTCTGTACTTGTCTTGGTATGTTATCCCTATCTTAAAAATTTTTTTTTAATATTTTTATTTTACTTTTGAGAGAGAGACAGAGTGTGGGCCAGTGAGGGACAGAGAGAGAGGGAGACACAGAATCTAAAGCAGGCTCCAGGCTCTGAGCTGTTGGCACAGAGCCTAATGTGGGGCTCGAACTCACGGACTGTGAGATCATGACCTGAGCTGAAGTTGGATGCTTAACCGACTGAGCCACCCAGGCACCCCATGTTATCCCTATCTTAATTAAAGTTATTTTCCTTTCTTCTTTTATTATATGCAAATAGGTGTGATCTGTTGCCATTATTTGTTTTTATGCTAGTGTCTATCTGGTGCATCTACACTGTCATTTTCCTATATTCTTTGTGTGTGTGGAATGGCATCTGATCTCTTTGTTTCTCTGTTGAATTTAATGAATTCATATTAAGTAAGTTCAGGCCCCTGCCTACTTCATTATGGTTTCTTGTGTGCCTGCCTGTTTAAATATTATAATACATATTATTTTGTTTTAAATGACCATTCTTTTATTTCTCTTTACAGTGTAGCTAGGATGCTATTTTTACTTCATTTTTAATGTATATAACCAGCTTATATTAGTTTTGACTTTCATTGTATGATAGTAAAGGGAGCCTTGCAAAATATTCATTTTAAAGAACCTTGGTTTTGACAGAGCTGGGACCCACAAGTCAAAGACAAAATGCCTTGTGTATAGAATATGTTTAATAAATATTTGCTTGATGAACAAATAGATGAATAAGGCAAAAGTGAAGACATAAATCTTTGTTGATAGTTAAGGGAGACTACCATGGCTCCTAAATCAAAGGAAGGAGGTGGGTGTGTCTTCGTTCACACACGCAAAGCTGAGAACGACATACAGTAAGGACAACAAATGGGAATTGGAGGTATTGAATTCTATACTTCTTAAGTTCTGGTCAACAAGTGCATCTCAGTGCAATAGATTTTATTGAGGAATGCAATGTTACCCATCACGAATGGCATATGTTGTCAGCACTGTTGCTGCTGGATTGTTATTACCATTATTATTATTATTATCACAGTAAGTTAGTTAACACATTTATCAACTCACATAGTTACCTTTTTTTTTGTGGTGAGAACTGTTAAGTAAGAACTGTTATGCTAGGAAGATTTACTTTCCTAGCAACTTCCAAGTATATAATACGGTATTGTTAACTGTCGTCACCATGCTGTATGTTAAATTTCAAGAACTTACTCATCTTGTAATTGAAAATTTATACCCTTTGACCACCTTCACCCTTTTTCTCTATCCCTTGCCCCGGGCAGCCATCAAACTACGTTTTGTTTCTATGAATTCTGTTTTTTTTAAGGTTACACATAAAAGTGAGATCATCTAGTATTTGTCTTTCTCTGTCTGACTTACTCCATTTAGTATAATGCCCTTGAAATGTCTCCATCTTGTTGAAAATGGTGGGATTGCCTTCTTTCTCATGGCTGAATAATATTGCATTATATATGCAACATCTTTTGAAATGTCATTAGATGCTATATATAGTATATGAATAATATATTAAAGAATATGTATATTATATACATATATATTAAAGATACATATATATTAAGGAAGATATATTAGAAATCTATTCGTTTGATGGACACTCAGATTGTTTCCATGTCTTGGGTATTGTAAATAATGCTGTAATGGGCATGATGGTGAGAATATCTTTTCAAGATCCTGATTTCATTTCCTTTAGATATATACCCAGAAGGGGAATTGCTGGATTATATAGTAGTTCTATTTTTAATATTTTTGAGGAAGCTCCATGCCCTTTTACATAGTGGATGTACCAGTTCACCTTTCCAGCAGTGCACAGATGTTCCCTTGTCTCTATATCCTTGCTGGTACTTGTTATCGCTTGTCTTTTTGATAATAATTATTTTGATATTAGTTATTCTAACAAGTGTAAGGTAGTTTTGAGTAGCATTTCCCTGATAATTAATGGTTGAGCACCTTTTCATGTACCTTTTGGGCATTTGTATGTCTTCTTTGGAAAAATGTTTATTCAGGTCTGTTGCCCATTTTTTAATCAGATTATTTATTTTTTTGTTATTGAGTTGTTAAATATATTGAGTATATTTCTATATACTTCTATATATTTCTATATATATATATATAGAAAGAGAGAGAGAGTTCGAGAGTTCTTTATGTATTTTGGATATTAACCTCTTATCAGCTGTATGGTTTGCAAATATTTCTCCCACTCAGTAGGTTGCCTTTTCATCTTGTTGATTGTTTCTTTTGCTGTGAATTGCTGTGAAGAGCGTTTTAGTTTGATGTTGTCCCACTTGCTTGTTTTGGCTTTTGTTGCTTGTGCTTTTGGTGCCATACTGTTTTAATTACTGTAGTTTTGTATTATAGCTTAAAATCAGGAAGTGTGATGCCTCCAGCTTTGTTCTTTCTCAGAGTTGCTTTGGCTTTGCAACCTTTTGTGATTCCATGTGAATTTTAGAATTGTTTTTCTTGTTCTTATATTACCATTGGAATTTTGATAGGGATTGCATTGATTCTATAGATGATGTTGGGTAGCATGGGTATTATAATATTAATTCTTCTAACCCATAAACATGAGATATCTTTCCATTCATTTGTGTCTTCTTCAATTTCTTTTATCAATATTTGGTAGTTTTCAGTGTGCAGATCTTTTACTTCCTTGGCTAAATTTATTTTTAAGTATTTTATTGTTTTTGATGTTATTGTAAATTGGATTGTTATTTTTATTTCTTTTTCTGATAGTTTATTGTTAACCAATAAACAACTGATTTTTGTGTGTTGATTTTGTATCCTGCAACTTTAATGAATCCATTTATTAGCTCTAACAGTTATTTGGTGTAGTCTTTAGGGTTTTCCATATATAAGATAACGTCTTCTGCAATAAGAGAGAATTTTGCTACTTCCTTTCTGATTTGGATACTCTTTCTTTCTTTCTCTCTTTCTTTCTTTCTTCTCTCTCTTTCTTTCTTTCTGTCTTTCTTTCTAAAGTTTATTTATTTATTTTGAGAGAAAGAGAGAGAACAGAAGCAGGAGAAGGGGAGAGAGAGAGAGAGAGAGAGAGAGAGAGAGAGAGAATCCCAAGCAGGCTCTGCGTCATCAGGGCAGAGCCCAATGCGGGGCTTGATTTCATGAACTGAGAAATCATAACCTGAGCCGAGACCAAGAGTCAGATGCTCAACTGAGCCACCTAGGCTTGCTTTCTTGCCTTTCTTTCTTTCTTTCTTTCTCTTTCTTTCTTTCTTTCTTTCTTTCTTTCTTTCCTTTTCTCTTTTGTTCTCTTTTTCTTTCTTTCTTTTCTTTTTTTCCTAACTGCTCTGGCTAGGATTTATAGTACTATGTTGAATAGGACTAGTGGGAATGGGCACCCTTGTCTTGTTCCTGATCTTAAAGGAAAAGCTTTCAACCTTTCACCATTGAGTATGATGTTACTTGTGGTCTTGTCAGATATGGCCTGCGTTATATTGAGGTGTGTTCCTTCTATAGTCAGTTTGTTGAGAGTTTTTATCATGAAAGGATGTTGAATTTTGTCAAAAGATTTTTATGCATCTATTGAGATGATTGTGATTTTTATCTTTCATTCTATTACAGTGATGTAATTAAAATTATTAGTGAGTAGTATTTAAATAATGTTAAATGACTTCCTTTATATATACACTAAACAATACAAAGATAATTTCTTCTATATTAAAAACTATTTTTAAAAAAATATGGCTAATGTAAAGGTCTTATGCTTAAGACGCAGTTACCATTTTGAAGTAAATAGGGTTCTTCATTCCTTCAACATTGAAGTTAGTCAAGATTTCTTGATGAGAAAGATATTGTAACAATGGAGGATGTTATTTGAAAAAGAAATGTGGAAAAAGATCTTATTTGCTAGGTCTTACATATGCTTTCAAATTTAACTTTCAAATATAATTTTCATTATGTTGAATTTCAACAGATTCTAACTTCAAATTTTTTTGTAGTCTTTTGAATAATTGTGGTTATTAGACATGTCATGCTGCTTTAGTTTGCAATGTTGTCTTCTCTTTGAGAAGTACAAGAGAAATACCTCTGTCATGACATCACCACATTTTTGATCTGCTATTTTAATTTCTCAAATGAAGGACATTGTAGTAGTTATTTCTACCTCATTGGAGCAAAACATTTGACCTCTTCAGATAATACAGAAATTCCCCAAAAGCATGGTTTTTGAACTAGTAAGGTGGTAATAGGGCACCACCTACCACTACATGGTTTTGTCCAACAAATGGTAGCTGGAACAAATAAAGAGCTGTTAATTCCACCATACTGTCTATGGTTGACTTTTACTATAGTATTGTTGTCCGTGGCTATTGACACTAACTGTAGGTGTGGACCCCCACATGAAAGAATACCAGCGTATTGAGTATGTGCTGAAAAATACCCATACAAGTCTGCCAGGAGACAGAGCTACATTTGTTTATGTGTGTGGATGTGTATGTGAAAGCTTCTTTAAATATTTGTGGTGTGCTCTGAGATAGCCCACGCATTTCCTTCACACGCGACACGGACACTAGTGATGTTCTCCTGCTCTTGTATGCACTAATAACACAAGGGATAGTGCAGTTCATGGGAAAAATGGGTGTGGAAGAGTCATGGATGTCTTTGGTAAGTTATTCTGCCAGATTGTAGCCAAAATTATTTTCAAATTAGTGTTGGGGAGGGGGAGGGAGCTGCCTTTCTTAGTAAGAGGAGGAATAATACAAATCCTAAATATCTTTTGATAAGTAATAAAATACATTGCTAATAGATAATTTACAAATATATAACTACTAAGTTTACTTGCATTTAGAATTCCAGCCCTTTTTATGATTGTGATATAATGAGATAATCTATGCAAATTTGCTTATAGTTCATATACTAAGTGTTCAATAAGTGTTAGCTTCTGTTTTGGATTGTGATGATATTTTATTGTCAACAATAAAGTCATTGGCAGTAATAAAAATTGTAGTGGTATTGTACAGCAGCCCCATTTACAGTTTAAATTGCATCAGATATTTCTTGACTTCCAGGATTTTAATTGCAATCTAATACAGTTGCAAGGATTTGGTTATGACTGCTTAATCTCTCTTTTTTTAAAAAAGCTAATTAATCATCACTAATTTTTAGATTCAAAACCTCTATAGTGATCTCTCTATGGTTTTCTGTGATGCCAAGTGTTACTGTTTAAATGTGCTGGGATTTCCATGGACTCTTAATTTTGAGAGCCATATAAATGTGGAGGCTGAATTGTGGCTATTGCCCTTGAGACTTTCGATAGTCCTATTGTCCCATGAGCATCAGTCTGCCTGAGATGCCCTCTATTACTCTTACTTTTCTTTGGGTTAAATCAGTCCTCTTTTTTTCTGAAGCATCCCTAACATCAGAGGAGAGAAACCACAAATTGCTACGAGATCACTAGAATATTCAAACATCAGCAGCAGCTTGACATTTCTTTCAAGTTGAGTGTTCAGTGATCAAATTGTACATTAATTTTACATTTCAGGCCATAACAATCCCAGATTTGTTTGAGTATCTAATAATATTCAGTTTACATAATTCCAAGTAAAGTTCTCTTCTCTCCTTTTTCCTCCCCTCCCAAGACCTGTGTTTGAGGAAATATTTTGAGCATATTTCTTTAGAAACGCCTGTTACAATACTCCTTAAGTACATACTACACGCGAATACCTTCAAATTGATTAGCTGATCTGAATACCTAATACATGTTGTAGGAAATGATACACAGGACAACGACGTTTTGACAGAGGAGATACTGTATAAGCTGGCTAGTTAGAAGTTTGAGAGGGCGTGTAACAGAGTAAAGAGAGGGATGCTAGTTGGCCAGGGGAAATTGCTGCACATATAAAGGGAAAAAGCACTAAAAAGGAATGCCAAGTTGGGAGTTGTTAACAATAAACTTCACTCTTTAATACAATAGTATAAGTCTTTTCTGGTCCTGATATCCTAATAGGGAGGACTCCAGGAGCCGCAGAACAGAAAGATGACCTTCATTCCCCCTTTTTAAAATAATAGGGGACAAAATTTTTATGTAAATATTTCAATGTAAAATCTTTATAACTTGGTCTTTCACTTTGTCTTCTTCTGTTAGTTAACAATTAAATTTCTCTTTCTATTTTTTTCTTCTTGTATCATTCAGCCAGGATGTGTCGTCTCCTGGTTTTTAGGAGATGATGTAGTTGTGTTTTCGTGCACTGGCACAAACTGTTTTCTCCAATTGGCCATTGTTTTCTAGAGAGACTGACTTCTGTGTACCAGAACCGGCACAGTCTGGCATTTGGGCCTGGATGCCACCTCTCAGAACTGATGAAATGCCATTCTGGCTGATTAATTAGATACGTTTCACAACCTGTTGCAGGATAAGGGACGTGAGAGCATTCTGCATTAGTAGCTTGAGAATTTTGAGATTTTTCTCCTTCTCTTACAATTAGGAAAGATGCCAATTTTGCTTTTGTTGTAATTTTAAAATGCTTTGTGAAAATTTCAAAACTAAAAGGAAAATGATGGGGCACCTGGGTGGCTCAGTCGGTTAAGCGTCTGACTTCAGCTCAGGTCACGATCTCACGGTCCGTGAGTTCGAGCCCCGCGTCGGGCTCTGGGCTGATGGCTCAGAGCCTGGAGCCTGCTTCCGATTCTGTGTCTCCCTCTCTCTCTGCCCTTCCCCCGTTCATGCTCTGTCTCTCTCTGTCTCAAAAATAAATAAACGTTAAAAAAAATTAAAAAAAAAGGAAAATGATGTCTTAAAAGTAACACTGAAAATGAGTCTGGATATGATCTCTTCATTAAGACAGTTTGGTTTTTAAAGGAATCTTTCAATTTGTAAATCCAGTAGCAATACACATATCTCTGTAAAACAGACTCTTGCAGGTGCATTTAAAAATGTTTTTGATGTTTATTTTTGAGGGGGGGGGTTGCAGAGAGAGAAGGAGACACAGAATCTGAAGCAGGCTGAGCTGTCAGCACAGAGCCTGATGCGGGGCTCGAACCCACAAACAGTGAGATCATGACTTGAGCTGAAGTCTGATGTCCAACTGACTGAGCCACCCAGCCACCCCACTGCAGGTGCATTTTAAGCAAATTAGTCAAATTTATCTGTTAACATATGTACAGTACCAGGGTGTTCATTATAGTAGTAGATTGCAATACTCGCTCTTTCGTATCACCTTATAGCATAGTTTACTTGTGATTATTTCAATTACAAACAGTTTTTCAACATATTTTCTTTAATCTTTAAAACTGTGAGGAAGGCAGAAGGATATTTTCTTGTTTATAGAAGAGAAGCCCAAGGAGAAATTGTTGGAGCTGAAAGCAAAACTAAGATAATCTGACTTGTGTCCCTGTCAGCGTGTCCTTGGTATACCTGATCTTCCTGACTCTAACTGTCTCCTCTGAGTTCTGTCAGACTTGCCACGTGAGCAGTGATTCTCTTTATATCTGTGTTGTTTTCATGGGTAACAATAAATAGGAGGCTTTCATGTGCTTTGTAGAGTGCGCAATTTTCCTTGAAGAGATGTCATATCATGTAGTGCTTGAGACTGCAGACTTTGGAGGGGCGCCTGGGTGGCTCAGTTGGTTTAGCACCCGACTTCAGCTCAGGTCATGATCTCACAGTTCGTAGGTTCAAGCCCCGCGTCGGACTCTGTGCTGACAACTCAGAACCTGGAGCCTGCTTCAGATTCTGTGTCTCCCTCTCTCTGTGCCCTTCCCCCACTCACACTTTCTCTCTAAAAAATAAATTAAAAAATTAAAAAAAAAAAAGACTCTAGAGCCCACTGCTGGGCTGTATTTGAACCCCAGCTCTACCACTTAGCAGCTGCATGATGCTGGGAAAGGTGACTGCTCTGGGCCTCAGTGTTTTTTCATCAATAAACCGAGAATAAGAAAAGTGCCTATGTTCTTAGGGATGTTGTGACAGTTGAATGAATGAACATATGTAAAGCATAAAAAAGAGTGCCAGCACAGAGTAAGCACTTCACACATTATTATGATTACTTAAGAATTGCATTTTTCAGGGTGGACGTGACTTTATTTTGCAGTGTCCAGAGGGGACTCATTATGTCTGCATTAAACAGAACCGACTCCCCAAATTCTGCTTGTGTAGTGAATATTTTTCCCTTAGAAAATCCATCTCTATCTGACAGAGTGTTCATTTGCTTGCCTTGAGTCTTAGTCTAAAGTATAAATATGGTGTGTGGAATAGGGCATTGAACCAAGGTATGAGACAGGGACTTTAGTCCCAGCTCATTTACCAGCTGTGACCTTGGGTCAGTCACTAAACCTCCTCAGGCTCAGCCTCTTTTCTCCTCAGAAGAAGGCTAGACTATTAGACTTCCGAGTCCACTTATCAAATCCCTTTCTGTGATTGAGGTGATCGGGGCAAGTCCACTTTAACAAAAATATTAGGCAAAGCCCTCCTTATGCATCCCATTTAGTTAAGTCCCGTTATTAGAAGGATTTAGTTATTATTACATAGGTAGTATTGGGAAGTGCCTGTGTAGATTTTGGGGAATTAAATATTCTAAGGCATTTTAACACAAATTTCCTCATATAGCCTAAGGAAAAACCATTCATCAAATTAAACAGCGTATCATGGAGCACCTTGGATAAAATAGGTGACGTATCCTTTGGCTGAGTCTCTGCTTTGTGGAGCAATCAGTGTAAACTCCGCTTCTTCCCACATTGTCCTTTGCAGTTCAGGGTCACCTTACCAGGCACTGCAGTGAGAATGGAGAGGAGAAAGAGAAAGGACTCTTTTGTCTGTGCACCGGGGGAAAAGGTGCCGGCTTCCCCACACTTGCTCCTTCAGGCTTCTGAGCCAGCCTCAGCTTATACATCGATCATTATAACGAAGAACTAAAATGAGAAATAAAAATAAGGAGAAAAAGGCTTTCTTGAGCAGTGATGTAACTGACAGCTGATGATTTCCTGTGATCCTCCTTTACTTTTTGTTTTGAAGGACATGCTGAACCTCTGGAGCCTTTTTTCTCCATCAGCCAGATGGGAACACTGTCCTTAAGGACAATGTGGGTAAAGACAGAAGGAATGTGGGTAACTAATAACATTAAAAGACAGATTGCAAGGATAACCCAATATATAAACCCCAGCTCGCCAAGCATGGTGGTGTGTGATTTACGTCACAGAAGATGTTTGGGTTTGTAAACTCTTGTACACTGAGGGGCTGACTTAACTTTCAGTTCTTTGAGGAAGAGCTTCCTTCCTTGATTTCTCCCAAGCCTAGGAATGCTGGGCCTGGGTGGGACAGGGGTTGCAGCAGTGTGCAAAGTCTCAGACCATGGTGAGGGAAGGGTGGATTGTCCTCAGTAATTCAGAGGAGCCCCCCACCCTCGCCCTGAGGTTGCTCCTTATAACAGGAATCTCAAGGGGGTGCTGTCAACCACAGAGCTGATCAGGATCAGGTTGAGGTCCTTGGCTTAAAGAGCAAAGACCGTCAACAGTGCTAGAAAAGAACCTGGGGATAATGCCTTGAAAAAGTGAGCTCTCAGGGTCTGGGTCTGTTTCCTCACTGAGTAAGAGCACAAACATATAGAGTGATATCACTCAGGATATGCCTGGTGCATAACTTTCTTCTTTGGTGTATATTTCTACTTGTTTGCAGGGCCAAGGAGATCTGTTGAAGAATGCCAAGAATGAAGCTGTAGAAAACATGAAGCAGATCCAGCTGGCGTGCTTGTCTTGTGGACTTAGTAAGGCACCTAGCAGTTGTGCCGAGGCCAAGAGCAAACGCAGCCTGGAAGCCATAGAGGAGAAGGAGAGTGGCGAGGAGAACGGGAAGCTGTGACCCTGAGCAGTACCGACACACTCACCCATCCTTCCTCTTGAGGACTCTGGTTTTTCTTTCTGGTTTTCTTTCTGTAAGCTTTTTAGAAATTCACAAAAAGGTACCCTCTATGGGGTATTGGACATAGACAGATATTTTCACAATGTCAGTATTTTAATGTAGTTAATTTATCTAAGTTAAAAGCTTTAGTAGCAGTGTTTAAAATTCTGAGATGAGTGTACATACCCATGTGTGGATGTGAGTGGGAGTGTGTGTGTGTGTGTGTGTGTGTGTATGTATGTGTGTGTGTGTGTATGAGGGAGAGAGAGAGAGAGAGAGAGAAAGAGAGAGACAGAAAGTGAAGTGAGAGAGAAAGAGAGAGGGAGAGAGATTGAGATCCTGTGAAAATCTATTCTATGTTGCATTATTCATTTAGTAAGTTATTATGTTATCATTTTGGGACAAATTTGTTAATCTGAAATTCTAAAGAGCACTTATTATAACCTGTTGCTGTGTTTAATTTTACTTCTCTACCTTCTTCATTTAATTTAGAGTTCTTAACATAGGTTATTATCAAAGGAAGCCAAATTTACCAGTGCATAGATGTTTTGATAGACTAAATATAGATTAGAAAAATTCCTAAGAATCACAGTAGAAATAAAAGTGAGTGAAAGATTAAAAAATGATCAGAATTTCTAAGAGAATCAGCAAAATCATTTCTTCACTTAGAAACTCTTTAAACTATTTATTAAATAAAATCAAATTTTAGAAAGTTTTTTTGTGGTTGTATATTAAACATGTATGATTTCAGTGGAAAAGCTGATCATAAGTGAATTTATACCCACCTACACGGAACTCTGAAACACAGTGAGAGCTCTGTTGTAATTAGGACTTTGATGTGACCTTATTTTCAGTTATAAAATGTCAAGGTTGAGATTTTTAGGAAGGCCTCATTCTTCCAAACTGGGAATCTAGCATTCATCTATAACAGACATGAGCAGCTAGGAGGTCTTGGCTTTTATTAAATATAATTTATTTTACTAAATTTAAATTTAAAGACATTGTTCAACCACATCATCATGTTGAATTGACATAAATTCCGTGGGTCAGATAACATCTTTGTGATGATTTAAGAGCTAACTTGTTACAAAATATGATATAATTTTAATACATGAACAAAAATATACATACAAAAGAAGCAAACTAATTAGGGTACATTTATAATTGCATCCAGATAATTTTTACCCTTATATCTTCATAAAGAACTTGAGTGTAATATGTTTGTTACTTCCACCAGAACTAAATGTTCTATGGTTATGAAAATATATTTATTTAAAACATTGCTTTTATTTTGAAAAGCTTCTTAATTAATTTGATTAACAAATACGCAAGTTTGGGGGAAACTAGGGAAGATAATTGTTAAAATTTTTGCAATTATAAGCATCTTCTATAGCTACTGTGTTAAGTTTTTTTCTGATTTCTTAACACTATTATGTTCATGTTGCACATTACTGAAAGTAAAGATATGAAACAACACTTTTATGGTTCTCTTTTATTATGAATTCTTTGAAAAGAGAAAAATAATGAAAATGAGTTATTATATTAAAAATATCTCAAAGGGTATGATATTTCCATGAACCAAATGTGAAATTTCTCCTTGGGTTTGAAACTGGGTGTTTAGCGAGGTTCATGAGCTCATTTTAAGGTAGGTTTTCAAGGGTACTATAATTGCCTGGAAAAATTTCTTTACACTCCATTATATTTAACCTGCACAGTAAAAGGAATAGTGGAATGTAGTATCTAACCTCCTTATGATAAAAAAAAGAGGTGATAGAGACAAAAACAAAATCCACTTTACATCAGCTAATTGGTTGGTTTCACCGGTGGACCTCTTCACCTCCCTGAATTCCATTCAGAGAAGTACATGCCTTTACTGGTGGTATGGAGAGATGGGAAGAGAAGACAAAGGGTAAAAACTCTCAAAGAATATTATTAATTTCTTAATTTGAGGCTCAAAGCTAATCCTTAAAAGTGGCTTCCCTAGTTTATTCCAATTGTCCTAGAGTTCCACTTACAGGAGCTTACTCAAATGTTCTTGGACTGTTTTTGTTTTTAGTTTAAATAAATTGAGTCTGGGGGGAAAAAAGTATTTCTGAGAACATGATATGGGTTCCACCTCATCTAATGGTCCTTCTGGCAATGGGTTGTCTACCAGTCTCTACTCCACTGCATTGGGTCTGATTGCTAGCCAGGGAGTGAAGGGTGGGGCAGGGTGGAGCTTCAGATTTTGAGAATAGAGAAGTTACAAGGGAAACATATTTCCTATAATGGTCTTGCCTCTGGATGGAATTATAGAAACAAAGCAAACTTCTTACATTATTACATTCTACCAGTGTCTGTCTTCTTTCCAGACTTGCACTGTAGTAGAAAAATCCTCCTTCCACCTGCTTAGCTTTTGATGATGCTAGGAATGTAATGGTAGATATTAATTCAATTTTTGTTTATTAATTTTTACATTACCAATGTGATATGAAGCAGAGATGGTAGGTGTTATCACTGACAGAGCCACTGATAAAGTGAATGGAAGATTTGACTTTAGATTCTGGTCTGTCTGATTTTATGTGGAAGAGTATTTGTTCAGTGGGTTTGATTTTTTAATTTAATTCTCAAAATTTTAAACTAAACTATCAACTCTTTCCTTTATAACCACCAATGAAAAGAACATTATTGTATTCTTTGATAATAAAATACTAATGATCAATATAAAAATGCAATAATACAGATATATAAAAAAATCACCCACTAGTAACATTATGGATTTATATCCATTCAGACACTGTTTAGAGTTTATGCATCTAAATGTACTTTCATTTTTAAGAAAATTGAGATCACATTATATAAAGTGTTTTTTGTAACAGTCTTTCCACACAATAAAAACAATACATCATGGATCTCTTTCTATGTCAATGAATATATCTGTACATTGGAACTCTCAGCCTTTGAATGGAATCTAGTCCACAAATAATGTATTTTATGTGGCTGCTGAATCTTTTTCAAAAAATTTTAAACAATAGACAACTTTTTTTTTTTTATTTTTATTTTTAAAAAAAATTTTTTTTTTCAACGTTTATTTATTTTTGTGACAGAGAGAGACAGAGCATGAATGGAGGAGGGGCAGAGAGAGAGGGAGACACAGAATCGGAAACAGGCTCCAGGCTCTGAGCCATCAGCCCAGAGCCTGACGCGGGGCTCGAACTCACGGACCGCGAGATCGTGACCTGGCTGAAGTCGGACGCCCAACCGACTGCGCCACCCAGGCGCCCCAGCAATAGACAACTTTTAAAAATCATGAGATTTCACATAAAAATTTAATTTTCTACTTCTAAGATTGGGTATTCTGACAACACTAGACGTCCTTCTGCACCTCCCCACATGTTACTTGTCATGAATTAATTGGAGTTGGCCTCTCCAAAAGAGGCATGTGCTGTCCAGTTTGCCAAAGAGCTTCTTCATTCGTTTATGTTACATCTTGCCTCTGTAGATGTCTTAGGTGGTGATTCTTGATCCAAATTAGTATTAGTGTCTTATTATGTGGATTACTATAATATATTAAACAATCCCCTATTGTTAGACTTTTCTCTCCTAATTTCTTGTTATGCAAACATTGCAGTGATGAAAATCATTTTTTCAAAGTGGTACAATTTTTTTCTTTAAGACAAATTTCTAGAAGTGGAATTTTTGGGTCAAAGGTTATATAGATGATTTTTAGGGATTTTGTGATACATTGCCAAATAGTCTCCAAAAAAACTTGTTCAATTTAAATTCCCACCAGGAGTTTATGAGAGTGCTCAAATCTTGGCTAATACCAAATGTAATTATTGTTATTTATGTCTTTGTCAATCTGCTAGCTTAAAAAATCTTATTTCTCTTTATCCTCTACTCTTTAGTGAGATTGAACACATATTAGTATATTCATTGACTTCAGATAATTTTATATAGATAGTTATAATTTTTCTGATTGCTTTTGAGTGGGATGGTAACTTTTAATCTGTTTATTATTATTTTTTAAAAGGCATTTACTTAATAAGAATATTAACCCTGTGTTTTTCATATATGTTGCTACTAATGTCTTTTGATATACATATACCTAATTTAATCCAAGCATGATTTTTTTTCCTTTATGATTAGTGTTAAGACATCTTTGCTGACCTATGCTTGTGAAAATATTATCCTATATTATCTGCTAGTATCTTTCTTGGTTTACTTTTCACATTTAAACCTATAATCCTCCTAGAATTGCTTTTTGTGTATAGTGTAAGGTAGAGTTCTAATTTCATCTGTTCCCAGAATGGATAATCAGTTGACCCAGCCCATTTACTGTAGATTGTTTTATGTCCATGACTCTGTAATGCCACCCTTGTAAAAATGAGGCACTTATATATGTGTGTGACTCTTTCTGGAATCTCTGTTTTGTTCCATTGGTCTGTGTCTGTCCTGGCAACATTGCTGTACTGTCTTAACTGTGATAGTTTTTTTAATGTTTTGATTATCAGAGAGAGTAGGCCTCCCTACTTCTCTACCTCTTCATCATTTTCTCGATTATTTTTGGTTCTTTGCATTTCCATATATCGATTTCTATCAGGTACCTTCTGGAATTTTTATTGGTATTACATGTATATATCATGTATATCAGTCATATATTACACGAATATATCATTTGGGGGAGCTTGGACATTCACATTATTGAGTATTACAGTCCATTCACAGGATGCATTACTCCCTTTATTCAGGTCTTATTTAATTTCTCTTAATACAATTTTATGGATTTCTGTATGAAGGTCTTGCACAACTTTCAGTAGATTTACTCCTAGGTATTTGATTTCTTTAAGCTATTAGAAATAGTAGCACTTTAAAATTTAAATTTCCAAGTTGTGGTATATAGAAAATACAGTATATTGTTTTGTAATGATCATGTATGGAATGAACTTGATAAACTAATTGTTGATTTTAAATTACCTATTAATTCTTTTAGATTTTGTAGGTAAATAATCATGTCATCTGCAAATAATGACAATTTTTTTTTCTTTTATGATCCTTAAGCATTTTACTTATGTTTCTTATCTGTTTTTCTTGATTTGTCGAACTGGTTAAAACCTCCAGTACAATATTCAATAGAAGTGATGTTAGTAAACATCCTTTCTTATTCCCAATCTTGGAGGAATTTTGCACTATTTCGTCGTTATGTACGATGTTTACTCAAGGTTCTGGTAGATTCTGTTGGGTAATTTAAAATTTTTTAAATATAAATTTTGCCATTGATATATAGATAAAACCATAAAACTCTTAGGAGAAAATATAGGAGAGAATTTTGTGAACTTGAGTTAAGGTTATGAATTTTAGACATGACACCAAAAACACAAGTAACAAAGGAAGAAAGATTGAACGTCAGATTTTAAAATTCTGTACTTCAAATGACACCATAAAGAAAGTGAACAGACAATTTGCAGAATGAGTTTGCAACTTGTATATCTGTTAAAGGATTGACATCCAGGATACATAAACAATCACTACAACATCATAAAAAGACAACCCATTCTAAAAAAAAATGGACAAAGGATCTGAATAAACATTTCTTCAGAGAAGATACACAAATGAGCAATAACACATGGAAAGATGCTCAATAGCATTGGTCATAAGGAAAATTTAAATTGAAACCACAATGGGGTACCATTTCTCACCCAGCAGGGTAGCTATAATAAAAAGAAGGCAGATAGTTCAAGAGCTAGTGAGGATGTAGAGAAATTAGAACTGTGATACACTATTAGAGGAAATGTAAAATGGTCCAGCTTCTTTGGAAAAGAACCTGGCACTTCGTTGAAAGATTAAACATAGAGTTACCATGTGACCAGCAGTTCTACTTCTAGGCATATACCCAACAAAAATGAAAATATATGAACATAAATGTTCATAGCAGCATTATTCACAACAGCAAAAAAGTGGAAACAATCCAAGTGTCCATCAACTGATTAAAGGATAAAAAAGATAGCATATCTTTAAAATGGATTGTTCAACAGTAAAAAGAAAAGAAGTACCAATACATGTTACAACATGAATGAACCTTGAAAACATTATGCTAAGTGAAGGAAGCCAGGCACAAAGGCCACATATTGTATAATTCTATTTGTATGAAATGTCCATAGGAAAATCTGTGGAGACAGAAAGTGCACTAGTAGTTGTCAGGAGTTGGGAGAAAGTGGGGTGAGGAGTTACTGCTGATGGGTATGTGGTTTCTTTTGGGGGTGATGAAAATGTTCTGGAATCAGTGGTGATGGTTGCACCGCCTTGTGAAGGTACTAAAAACTACTATGTAGTGTAAAAGGGTGAGTTTTATCTTATGTAAATTATCAGTGAAAGGGTTCTTTAAAAAGAAGAAATGTAGAAAAGAGAGTTTACATAATGAATTGAGCACCAGTGAATAGTGAAATAACTCCAAAAGTCTGATATAAGAAATTGGAGTGGAGGAGAAGGGTGGTAGAAAATATATTTGAAGGAATAATGACTGAGAAAACTCTTACTTTTAATGGAAACTATAAAACTACAGATCTAAGAACCTTCAAAAAAATCCCCAGGACCAGAAACATGAGGTAAACAACCAAGGCATATTATAATAAAATTATTCAAAAGTAGCGATATTGAGAAAGTCTTAAAAGTAGACAGCAAAATAAGACATGTATGAATAGCACATAGAAAATTAGCACATTTTTTTAGTGTAAACTGTGTGAGATGACAGTGGAGCAACTTTAAATACTGAAAGAGAAGCCAACGCTTAATCATTCAAAAATAAAAGTGATATGAAGAATTTCAAAAGATGAAAGAATTCATCGCCAGCACTCCTGCACTACCAGAAATGTTAAAGGAAGTTATGACTTTGTTAAATGATCATTTATTAGGTAGAGTCCCACAGTGTTGGATGGTTCCACAGAAGGCTACAAGGAAATTGAAATAGAGAAGTTTGTTACCCACAAGTCTTGGAGAAAGTATGTGGTATGCCTTAAGGGGCCATGGGGAGGTCAAGGCAGGGAGCAGGCAGAGAGAAAGTGGGGGCACCCAGGGTGCATGCCTTTATTAGGACCTGAGGTGGAGTGCTTTGGGGTTCTTGGGCTAAGTAAGGCTGGATTAGCCAATTCAAAAGGTTTTGGTAAGCTTTGTAGGGGTCTTATCTACAGAGCACACAAGGAGAAGGCCTGGGGAGGTGGAGAGACTGTGGGGTAGTGATATCAGAAATCTGTGTACTGTGGGCTGCTAACCAGGGTGTACATTCAAGAAAGGGACTGGTATCACATCAAGTCCCCCACAGGCCTCTTGGCCACACAAAATGGGTGCGGAGGTGGCAATATTATAGAGTAATTTCATTAAACTCTCAACAAAATTCCTCCAGAATGGAAGAGATGATGCCAGATGAAAACATGAATCTACACAAAGGAATAAAGAACACTAGAAACAGGAACTGTAGGGGTAAATACATTAAAAAGTGTATTACTTAAATCTCAAAGCGATAAATGACTGTTTAAACAAAAACAACAAGGCAATGTGGAATTTGTAAACGATATAAAAGGATAAGAATAGCACTAACCTGGAAGGAGAGAAATGTCCCTGTACTAGGTGTAAAATAGTATGATATCACTTGAAGGCAGATTGTGGTAAGTTAGAGTATACTCTAAGCCCTCAATCAACCACTAAAACAAGAAAGCAAAGAGCAATAACTAGTAAGCCAGCCAAGGAGATAAAATTGAATCAGAAAAATATTTGATTAATCCCAAAGAAGGCATAAATAGAAAAAAAATAGGAGAGAAGAACAGATAGGAGAAAAAAAAAACAACTAGCAAGATGATTGTCTTAAAGCCTAACTATGGCAATAATCACATTAAAAGTAAACTTTATAAATACTACAATAAAAGGCAGAAATTATCTGATTGGATAAAATAAGACTAAACAATCTGCTGTCTATAAGAAGTACACCTCAAATAGAATGGCACAAACAGGTTAAAAGTGAAAAGATGGAGAAGATATATCGTCCTAATATGAATCAAAAGAAAACTGGAATGACTATATTAATATCAGATGAAGTAGCTTTCAGAGCAATTAATGACACCAGTGATAAAGAAGGTCATTTCATAGTGATTGAGGAGTCACTTCATCAAGAAGATGTAACAATTCTACATGTGTATGCAACTGATACCAGAACTTGAAAAAATACATGAAGCAAAAACTGATAGAATTGCCAGAAGAAATGCATAACCATACAGTTATAGTCAGGGTTTTCCATATACCTTTCTCAATAATTGATAGAACAAATAGAAAATAATTATGAATATAGGAGATTTAAATCATATCATCAACCACCTTAACATAATTGCCATTTATACAACACTATACTCAACAACAGAAGCATACACACTTTTTTAATGTGTACAGGAAATTTTACCAAGATAGACCATATTCTGGATCATAAAACACGTCTCAATAAGGAATTTTAAAAGAATTAAAATTATACACAGTGTGTTCTCTGACTACAAAGGAATCACATGAGAAATCAGTAATAGACCTTTGGAAAATCTCCAAATATTTGAAGACTAACTGAAGCACTTCTATATAATTCATTAGTCAAAGAAGAAATCAAAAAGGAAATCGGGTGTTATTTTGAATATGTGACAAATCATGGAACCACACTAATGCGATTCATAGGTGGAAATTTATAGCAGTTAACATCTGTATTAGAAAAGAAGGGGATATGAAAACTTTAGGCCTACAAATTCTATAACTTCCTTGGAAGACACAAAGTGCCAAATCTCAAAACAATTATATGAGTAAAAGAGGTCACACAAAAAGTATATACTGCGTATCCAATAATATAAATGTTTGGAAATGCAAACTAATGAATAGTGACAGATCAGTGGTTGCCTGGGAACAGTGGGGAGTGTGGGGTTACAAAGTGTGCAAGGAGGATGTGTATGTTCATTATCTTGATTGTGGTGATGGTTTCACATGTTATACATATATCAAAACGTAATCAAATTGTGTGCTTGAAATATGTGGAGTTAATTGTGTGATATTACACCTCAATAGAGCCCTTAAAGATACATGACGGTATCTCTTAAGTTAATGATAATTTTGAGTAATAATAATAATAATAAGTAAACTTTACTCCTGCCTGTATGTTTGCTGTTTCTTTTTTTTCTTTGTTCAAGACTTTGCCTCTGTGTATATAGTGAGTTTGCAGAGTTAGGTGTCTTTTTAGCTTATAAAAACTTTCTTTTTGTATTTTCCAGTGTGTGTGTGTGTATGTGTGTGCCTAGAAACGCATTTTCTTTGTGTCACTACTTTAGTTTTTTGAGGTGCAGCATTTGGCCTTATCATCATCATATCTTTCCTTCATATTTTCTGTAATCATGTTATTTTTCTGCACTTGTCTTTGAATCCTGGGGGGTTTTCTTGTGACTTTCCTTTACAACAGCATTCCATTTTATATATTGTCAATATTGCTGCTTAATATTCAATCACATTTTTCATTTCAAAGTATTTCTTCTTATCTCATCTGGCTCTTTGTTTAAATTCCTGCTTGCCTCTCAGACAGCTTTTTTCCCTTATGATCTATTTTCTGATCCCATCATTAGTACCTAGCACTTACCTATCTTCTATGTCCCACATACTGTGCTACATGCTGACATGCATAAGTTCATTTAGTTCTCAAAACAGTCTTACAGATTGCTATTATTATCTCCATTAAAAACGGGCAACTGGGGCTTAGAGAGTGCTGTTACGTATTGCTACATAAGAAATCACCCCCAAACCTACCCTTTTAAAAAATGGAGCCCATTCATTTTGTTCAACTATCTGCAATGTAGGTAGGCTTCAATAGGGGTACCCATCTCTGTTTTACTCGGTGTCAGTTGGGATGATGTGAACGCCAGGGGCTGGAACCATTTGAAAGCTTGTTCTTGCCCAGGGCCAGTGGTTGATGCTGGCTGAGACCTAAGCTGGGATCTATAAGTAGCCTCTGCATGTGGACACAGAGTGAGTGTCCCTTGAGAGGGTCAGCCAGGATAAAGCCATATTGCCTTTTATGACCTAGCCTTGTAAGTCATACCACACTATACCCACTGAAGCTATGATAAATGCATACCCGGTATCAAGGAGGAGGGTGTGAAAAACTTTAACTATTGATCAGGTGTGGTAAGGTTCTGAAAGAGCACGTGACCCCCGAAATGTTGCTGTTGTCCTCTTTGGAAATTTTAATCTCTCACAGAGAAGTTAAATGTTTTTCCCAAGGTCATATGATGATAATGAAGGAAAATGACTTCCTATAAATCTTATTTCATAGAAATTGTAATAAATTTCCTTGAGTAAAACTTGATGCTATCTCAAATGTTCTTAAAAATGTATGACCTTCCACGACTTATGGTCATGTCCCTTTATATTTTAGCATTTGTATTATAGTCTTTTATGTTACAAAATACTTTTTTATGCATCCATATTGATTTTCTTTTCTTTCCTAATTACTCTTGTAATATTTTATTCAAACATTTTTTTTCTTAAGAAATGGCATGGGTTTATTCTTGCTAGATTTCACTTTTAGCTTGGATGTTATTAAAACGCTTACTTAAAATTTAAGTGAAGAACTAAATTTTTTATCTTAGTTGCAGGATCTAGTGTTACTTATTTAGTGATCTGGTTACCATGGGGTAAGGATTTGAGACTTAGCAAAATCTCAGGTATTTTAATTCCTAATGAAAAGACAACTTTGTGGTAATAAAAGGGAATGGTTTTACATGGCTTTTACTGATTTCACTCCTAAATGGTACAGTGTTTTGTTTTGCAACAGTTTTATGTTTTGTGATAGGTTTTGTAATCCTCATTTGGCTATTGGGGAAACCAAGACATATTGCTTTGTTTGGGGAACCCTAGAAATTATAATTATTGGTTCCCAATTTGGTGACTTTTCATTCCTCTATAGCTATTTTGCAGTCCCTTGTCAATATAAAGGAAACTTGAATAGTAATTCATCCAAAATATGTTAAGTTCATAGTCAATTTCAGCTGAAACCCAGGAAATTCCAAGGATTCAATGGTGAGGTTTTCTTTCTTCACATGTTTTCATCAAGGTGAACATGTTATTGGCATCTTGGTGCCATCATCCATAAATGGACTTCCAGGCTCTAAATCCTTTGTAAATTCTTTAAATTTCCTCAGGCCCTAATTGGAATATATATTTGGATATGTTGGAATATGTAGGTGAATATGTAATATGAATATATATATATATATATATATAATATTTTTTTATTTGTAGATTGGTAGATTTGATGCTACTGTATTGACATTTGATGTCTGCATTTGTCTATTTACAAATATGCCCTATAAATATTGTCATCTCTTCCATACAATCTCTTTACAAGATATAACGCATAAGTGTTTAGTTTTTAGGGTTGCTAAAACAAACAAACATACTAACAGCTCCTGGCACAATGCTTAATAGTCCTTTTTATCTTTATTTTATTTATGCAGTCACAGACTCAAGCATTTCTCAACAAGGAATTCATAATTACTTGTTGGGTAAAACAAACCATTGACATAGGAATGAATAACAATAGCTTTTATAAGAATATTGTACAGCACTTCTTATCTCTAAAGAAAGCAATGTGACACAGCTGAATGGAAAAGAATGCTATTCAAATAAAACCTCAAGGGCATCGTAACTGTTCAATGGTTAGAAATTTTGCTCACTAGCTAATATTAATGTCCTAGATTCTTAAAGTTCCCTTTATCTGTTTTACTTAGATGTAGCTGCTGCTAGTCAGCACATATAGCATAAGTAATTTGACCTTGCAAGCTGAGGAGTCCAGATTTTAGACTTTCTGCACAGTGTCCTTCGTCAATGTATCCATACCCAGGACACCATATGTGTTGATTTTCCTTTATAAAATACAATACTGTCAGGAGAATGTAAAACCCTAGCACTTCGGCGAGAAGGCCTGAAAAATATATTGGATTTGCAATATTCTAACCTTCTTGTCATCATGTTTGGGTCAAGGTGCTGTGCATAGTATCCGTGACGGCCTTTATTCCTTTGGCAGAGCAATATGGCGACACAAGGAAAAAGATCCAGGTTTGTAATCATAACCTTATATTCTGAATTTCCTCTGTCTTTCTGTGCAGTCTTCCTGCTGATTTCTCACCATACCCTGGATGTTTTCCCATGTTTCTATGATCCCATGTTTCATTCCCCCCTGTGCTCAAATTTCAAGTAGCCTCTCAAACAAGAGAAATACTAAGCTTTTTGGAAAAATTTAAAAAAATCTCACTCATAGTTATCACACAAAGATAAATCACCTAATATTCTGGGTTTGTTTTCCCACAAAATCAAATCCACTTTTATCCTTGTATTACTTTCATTTGATTTTGACTCTTTCACCATTCCTCCTTCTAATTGGTTAATTCTATTTTTCAGAGAAGCTGTGTTTCAGAGCCTGTTCTATAGGCCAGATGTTCCACAGCAGACTACCCTCCATTGTGAAAATAAAGGGCTTTCACACTGAAGCCGTGTATTTTAGCAGTCACCGAATTAGGAGGATTTTCTTCTCCTTTTTTATTCTTGGTTGAAATATCACACTGGATTTCATTACTATCAATTAATTTCTCTTTTCTGTCAATTCAGTTTAGTTGTGAGGAGGAATTCAACATGACAATTTAAGGAATTGTAAGTCTACTGTTTAAAAATAAACTTGTAAAAGAATATGCTTTTAAAATTGGTTTCTATGTTTGTTCAGTTGTTAATAGTGTCAGATTTTACCCTAATTTTTTCAGAGAACATTTTGACACCTCTGAGATTTAAAATAAATTTTCAAGTAAGAAAATATTATTCATTAATTCTTTGTTTCTTGAACAGTTTCTAAATAATTGTGAAAAATGTATTCCACAGATAGAATAAAACTTTATGGATTATGAACTCATTTTTCAGTCAGTGACAAATAGATTATGTTCTTTCCTCAAGGTATGTGCAAGGAATTATAAAATGGCAATACATCTCTGTTGCAATTTACAAAATAATGCTTTATTTTCTTTTATAGTTTTAAACATGTGCCTGAGGTTATTTTGTACCATTATAACTAGAAGAAGCTTAAAATCTAATTAGCATGTAAAAAAAAGTTTTGATTTCTCAACCCCCCACCCCCTTACTGCCTGTTCTTCACTCAGTCTTCTGGCTAGTACAGAACAGCATGGCCGTCTCCCGAGGAGCTTAGCCCCAAATCCCAGAAAGCCATCTCCATTCCATTCTTTCACACTCTTCTAACCAGTCTATAACCAAATCCTGTTAGCAGCTCCACCTGAATAGATCTGGAATTTTCCTGCTTTCTTTTACCTCTATCACCTACTATCCACCATTGTCTTGCCAGGATTATTGAAATAGCTTCCAACAAGACCCTTTAGTGTATTTTTCTCCAAAGTAGTCAGAATGCTTGAAAAAAATACATGTATGTATATGCCTATATGTGTGCAGATGTATATGTAAGTGTATACTATATGTGATATACATATACAATATACATATGTATATATATGTATATAATTGTGCCATGTGCCCATTAAAAATCCTCAAACAGATTCTGACTGCACTTAGAATTCAAATCCACAAGCATGATCCTCATGACCTCTCAGGTCTGACTCCTGCCTACTCACTGCCTGCTAGGGACCGCATGTTTATGTCCCCTCAAAATTCATGTGTTGAAACCCTAATTCCCAATGCGATGGTATTAGGAGGTGGGTCTCTGGGAGATAATTAGGTTTAGATGAGATCATAGGGTCGAGCCCCCATGATGGAAATGTTTTTTTATAAGACAGACTGAAGCTCACTCTTTCCCACCACGTGAGGACATAACAGGAAGACTCCTATAGAGTGGGAAGAGGGCCTCCACCAGGAGGCCCAAATTGGTTAGCACCTCAATCTCGGACTTCCCAGCCTCCAGGACTGTGAGAAATAAATGTCTATTGTTTAAGCCACCCATTACATAGTATTTGTTCTAGTAGCCTGAGCTAAGACCCAGCCCTTATCTTCTGCCCACACCTCTGCCACTATATTCCTACCTCTAATTCACCAAACTTACTGCACTGGTTCTTTTCTCTTCCAGTGACTGGTGTTTTTCATGTCATTCTGATCTCAAACATCAACTTTTTATTTATTTATTTTTAATGTTTTTATTTTATTAAAAATACTTTTTTTTTTTTTTTTTACCATTTATTATTTTTGAGAGACGGAGAGAAACACAGCACAACCAGTGAAAGAACAGAGAGGGAGACGGAATCTGAAGCAGGCTCCAGGCTCTGTGCTGCCAGCACAGAGCCTGACGTGCGGCTCAAACCCACAAACCATGAGATCATGATCCGAGTTGCAGTTGTACGCTTAAATGACTGAGCCACCCAGGTGCCCCTCAAACGTCAACTTTTTAGAAAGACCTTCCCTGACCATATAATCTGAAGTAGTGTCCCCAGATATTCTCCAGCCCATCACTGTTCACATTTTTTGAGGACTGTGTTTATTTGTTGATTTCTTTGTTATTATCAACCTTCTCCAACAGGGATCTCACTTGTCTTATTCACCATTATATGCCTGGCTTCTAGCACAGTGTCTGGTGCATAGGAAGCACCCTATAAAATGTCTGTTTCATGAAGGCTATAAAGCAACTGGCACAACATAATAAATTAACAGAAATTGCATAGGGAAATTATGTATCATCTGCTTCAGGAAAATCTTTGAATGCTACTCAAGGATTCATACTGAAATTCCTTTATCTTCCCTGAGATCTTTTATTCAGGTCCAATAATTCTGCCTCTTAAAATTGAAATTCTTAAATACACCTGCTGTTTCTATATAGCCTATCTCTATGAAAAGAGAGCTGATCCCTTATGATATGATTTCAATAGAGTGGAGTGTACCTTCTATAATAAGAGTAGCTGGTGTTTTTCACATTTATTTAAGCAAACTAATATAATCTCCTTTCTCTTGTTTTTGGACGTGGTGCCTTGAAAAAATGGCTCATGTTAGCAAATTAATTTATTTTAATTGGCTGTAAGAGTTAGCTCTGAGCTTCCAGATAACTTGGGCAAAAAGTATGGCAGAGTGAATAATAAAGCTCTCATATAAAGCAGAGAAAGATAATAATTCATTAGTAGAAAAAATTCAGAGCTCTGAACCAAACAAAAGTCTTAATTCAATATTATTTTGAACATTTATTATGTATTAAGTACATTTATTGAGCACATTATTGAACACTTATACTGTATTACTAGGTATCATTATTTCACTGATGTGAAATAAATTATAAATTATAAGACACAGCATAATTTTATGTATCATTTAGAAATTTAAAAATTCTGTCAGTTCAATAATAGGATAACATCAATTAAAAGGCACATCCTGATTAAAAAGTAGATATTATGGGCAAAGATATCGTCGGAGAGTTTACAGTCAAATAGGGGAAGCAGAGATATAGTTAAGTAAGGTCATATACTGTTTGATAAGGCAGCAATAAAAATATACGCAAAGAACTTTTTTGTCTTGGTGGTTCACTTCTCTTCCCTGGAATCAGCTTCTAAATAAACTACCTACACACAATTCCTATCTTAGGCACTGATTTTCAGAGAGCCTAAAATAAGCTAGTTGATATCAGGATTAGCTCTAGAAAGTAGACTTTTAGGATGTGATTCTAGAACAATCACTACTCGTCAAATAGTAAGAAGTACCTATTGCTGGTAGTAAGTGGATGATTCCTCATGATAACCTATGGCATGCTGAAGGATCATAGCAAAAAAAAGTCACCTGCTATAGATTTGGATGGGTTACAGATGGGAGGTGAAGTAGTTGTTCATGTAATAGTTCGCACCTGAATGTTAAGGGGTATTGGTCATTCAAAGGATTATAGCACTGCTGTGGAAATCTTCAAGAAAAAAAACGACAGGCTCAGTTCAGCCAACTGTTAACTCAGAGTAAACCATAAAAGCCAAAGTTTCTTCATGGCAGCACTTAAAGAGATTCTCTTCTCATGGGGTCACAGAGAAGACTAAGTTGAAAATCATGCCTACTCAGTGCCTACTCATACCTAGTTAGGAGAGCTAACGAGAGACTGAATGCACATGTGTGACGGGTTTCCTATGCAAAAATGTGATTCCTGATAAGGACCACTTGGGGTGGGATCATTTGGTTGGATGAGTTCTAAAAAGCTTGAAATTCCAGATCCTCTAAGGGGGTTGGGGTCAGTAGCCTCTTTCCCTTGGTATAGGGTGAAAGGAAGCAGTCATCCCTTCTCAGAGTCTATTCCTCAAAGACCTGACCTGAGGATGATGTCTTGAAAGAAAACACTTGCCACCCTCCTGAGAGCCACCCTCACCTTGCCTCATTCCTCTAGAACAGTAAGTAAATTAAGGTCTTGTTGTAGCCCAAGAGGGGAAGTGAGTTCTCCAGGAGAATATAGTTTACTCACTGAAAAAATTGGCCAACATACACCAGAAGAACTCATGTGGAATTGAGTCTTAAAAGTATCGGATCAGGGAGAACAGAACATAAGGCTTGACAGGAAGGTTTACATTCATGTGGCAGACTTCTCCCATAACACAGGTTTCCTGTAAAGGGAAGGGCTTGGAGATGGTCAAAATATGCTGCTGGATGGCTCCTTGAAGCATGGGTACATCAATTCCTACAAATATGGCAGAAATGTCTGGTGGGGTCAGAAGTGTCAGGGAGTCACTGGCTTTGTCTTAGTTCAACCAGAGCAGCTCTGCTCCAACTGCTTTATCAGTAGGACTTCCACAGAAAATTTAATTTGATAAGAGAATTCCTACTGCTGTAAAAAAAAAAAATGGAAAAACACTAGATTAGATGTCTTTTGCACTCTAACACGCCATAGGATCCTGGTAGGTTGAGCTGTGGAGTCTGACGACCTAAGGCCAAATTCATGGCTCTATCTTTTCTTGGCTGTAAGACCTAGGGCAAGATGTTTCACCTGATTCAGCCTCAAACTGATCTGTAAAATGGAGCTAATGATGCTACCTACCTAATATAGTTGTTGTTTTAATATAGAAAAAAAGCATGGGGGTGCCTGGGTGGCTCAGTTGGTTAAGCATCTGACTTCAGGTCATGATCTCATGGTTCATGAGTTCGAGCCCCATGTCAAGCTCTGTGCTGACAGTGTGGAGCCTGGAGCCTGCTTTGGATTCTGTGTCTCCCTCTCTCTCTGCCCCTTCCCCACTTGCTCTCTCTCTCTCTCTCTCTCTCAAAAATAAATAAACACTAAAAAAATTTAAAAAGAAAGAAAGCATGATATTTAGCACAGTACCTAGTACATAGCAAATACTTGATACTTATAGAAATATAGGAATATCTAAGAAATAAATTCCTTTAGCTAGATTAGATCAAACATAGCTAGGTGATGTAGTTCTAGCTATACATATTTAAATATATTTTAAACCATGTAGTATTTTTATATCAAAGTATTTAATATCTGCATTCTAAGTAGAGCCTTGTAGAATAATAATAATAATAATAATAATGCATCAGGTTGACTGTAAGCACTTGTCATTTTTATAAGTCAGAAATGGCTGAAGATTGGAAGTTTGGGTTGTTTGTACATAATATCTGGAAAGGATGAACTTTGCTAAGGCACAGGTTCATGGGGCGGGGAGAGTTGGCCAATGATAACCCAGTCCCATGAACAAAGCCATCCCTTTATGATGATTTCTTGCACAGCCCCCATGGGCTATGGAGCAGACCAGCTTTCATCTTGATTTAGGAACATGGTTTCATGGTAAAGAACAGAGACAAAGCAAGCCAAAATGGCTTCCTGGGTCAGTTTCTATTGCAGCATAACCAGTCAGCTAAGTCCTTGGACGCTTATTTAAAACCCAAATAGGACAAAATGTGCAAGCAGGTAGGCAATGGTGTCATTACTCTGGTACCTACGGTTCTGTGATCATGTGAACTACAAGGTTTAGTGTCACATTGCTTGGGGCAGAGTTAGTGACATGCAAAGGAGAAGTCTCCTGGCATCTTAAATGACAGTTCTGTTATCCCTGTTGTACTTCAGGATTTAATGGTATTAAACTTTAGGTGATCTGTTGTTAATTTCTCTCATTTTGCTTTTCTGCAGTTTGTGTACCAGCTAAAAATAACAATTTTCAGATAGAGATCTTATAATGCCCGAGCCACATAATGGAGTACTCATATATTCTTTTCATCTTGCATTTTCCCTTACCTAGAGTTTTACCAGGTAAAAACATGAAAATGAGGTGTTTGTCTAAAAGACATCCTTTCCACTAAGCTCATGTGGTCCTAGGAAATGTCATAGAATCTTTGTATTCATTCCCATGGCAACAGGCAACCCTATCACCAAGGACACTACTAGCTTTTTTTCTTTAAGAAGGTTTTCTCTATATTGGAGATTGAGAGCTATCTTCTTTATTAGTATTTATTTTTGGAGGCATTGTGATGCCTTATGAATACTGAAATGACTTTGTTAGGTATACTTGAGATGGGAAGGCAATCAATACCTCTTCACTTATGAAGCAAACTATGATTACATTAAAGGACTTTAATACTATGTGATTGGAAGCTTTTGTGTGGTGAGGTAGAAGAGACACAAAAGGAATGGAGAAAGAAAAAATCAGATTAGGCACTGCTGACTGCAATGCACACATAGACACAAACCTACACACATATGCTCACACACACACATCAACAACAAAATAGACACTGGAGGCTAATAAATGGCTACTCTGTATATTTAAGCTTTGAAACCAAAGGGTTTATTTTCAATCATCTTGACTGTGAAATTTGTGTTGGAGATGAAAGCCATCATCAGTGGCATCTTTTCCACCAAGTGCCTGCACTATTAGGGATACTGGCAAGGGTCACTGGGGTATGACTGTTTTTATGTCTCTGGATCCTCATTATTTTATCACATTTCTCTGATGTGACATGAGGGAAGTAAATTACTGGAGACATCGCTAGATATAATCTATTAAAAGATTCTATTCCATAGCTTGTGAAATGGAAATGAATTAGGAAAGGTGTACAAAGGAGAGCCTTAAAATACCAATGCCTCTCCCCTCCCCCCAACTCCCAGAGACTGGTCTAGGGTAGGACTCCTTTAAAAAAAATCTATAAGATTTCAATGTGTGACCAAGCCTGACTAGCTTAATCACCTTAGAGACCATTAGCATTTTATGTGACAAAAAAATGTTTCGTTTTGCATCATATCACTCTGACATACGGTGCTATGTTCCAGTTTTAATCAAGACACACAGGGTGTTTTTAAATATTTCAAATTATATATGTAAAGTCTCACTAAGTATTCTGAATTAGCTTGGTTAATAGGAGAGGTTCTACTTCCCCTTGACAGAAAGGAAAAGTGAGTCATTGTGTAACTCAGTGACTCCATCAAGTTTGTCACACACAAACTGATAACTAATATTTTAAGTTTTCCATATCATTTGTATCAACATCAGGCAAGCAGATCCTGTTCCAGAAACCTGGTAGCAAATGGGTTAGGTATAGGTGGCAGAATGTGAAGAGCAAGTTTGGGCCTGTTAAGGTTGACTATCTTTCCACATACTGTTTCCCAAGGCTGCTGTAACAAAATACTACAAATTGGGAGGCTTAAAACAACAGACATACACTCTTTTGCAGTTCTGGAGGCTAGAGGTTTGAAATCAAGGCTTCTAGCCCTCTCTGGCATTCCTTGGCTTGTAGCTGTATCTCTTTGCCTTTGTCTTGATGTGGCCTCCTCCTTTGTGCCTCCTCTGTGTCTCTGTTCCAAATTTTCTTATTTCTCTTATAAAGACACCAGTCATTGGATTTAGGGCCCACTATAAATGTGGCATGGCTTCATCTCATGATCCTTAACTAATGACATCTGTGAAGATCCTGTTTCCAAATAAGCTCACATTCTGAGGTTACAGGTGGACATGAAAATTGGGAGACATTATTCAATCAATCTATTCTGCAACTGACATTTGGAGACACAAGTCCTTTCTCAGTGAGAAAACTGTCCCATGTGTCTTGAGAAAAGATTGGCACAGGACAGTGGGAACAGGCAGTTAAGAGGCAGCCTTTCTGGGAGCCCTGACAAAACACAGGCAGATCCCGAGGAAGGTTTTTGGGAGAACTTCTGTGGGATTCTGAGTGAGAAACAGATGTTAGAGAAAACTCTTTCTCTTGAGGCAATTAGTCAATTATGTATAATAGTATAAGAAGGCTTGTTTTCCCACCTGTGCAAGTTGGTTCAATAGGAGTTTATTGGTTGCTTTTCATAAGCATAATGCCTACAAGCTTTGGGTCCATAAGAAAAAAGCTGTAAGCTCCAACTGGATGAGTTGACCACCTGGAGTGTGAAGTAAGCTTGTCTCCTGCCAGAGAAGCTAGAAAGGCTTACAGGAACACCTGTTTACTTGTCAGCTAATGACAAGGGTTTTAAACAAAAAAGAACCAATACCCAAAGGAAACAGGCAAAGATTTTGACCAGGCAAAGAGAAACACCCCAAGGAGTTGAGCTTTACAGTTAGTTGGAGGAGGTTCTTTCTATAAAGGATAGACCGCATGGAGAAATGATAGCCCTTGCTCTGTAGCATATAGGAAAGACTCACAGGTGTTGGTGGGTGGGAAGAAATCTGTTACTATTCCCACGAAGAGCTGCTTCATACAGACAAGTGTTCGCTGGAAGGTAATGGACGTGGAGAAGGTGGAATTGCCTTGGCTAGTTGGAAGCACAGAGTCTGCCACAGAATTGATGGTACAGAGACAAACTCAACAATGCATAATTTCACCAACTGGCAACTAGGGTTAGGTAACTAACTGCAGCAATGCTTCAGAGGGAGTTGTAGTAGCTTATCTGGTCTAGTAGAGCTCAGATACATATCAAGTGTGTCTGGGTCCAGTGCTCTAAAATTTTACTTTTAAAAGTTTTTAGAAAGAAAAAAATGAGAATGCAATGTTTTTAGAAATACCTTGTTCTTCTGTTAGGTTATCTAGAAGTCAAGCAAAATAGATTGTTTCTATGTACCTGCGATAGTCTCCTCAATTTCAAGTCATTTGAAGTTAAGAAGATCTCCTAATCTATCCATGTGTACCATGGTTCCCAACATATTTCTCTTCACACCTCTTATCTCCTTATATTTTTGTGCTTGGACTATACAGCTTTTGCTGAGATGATTCATTTGTACACAAGTTCCCATTTGCCTATAATGGCCTTCTTGTTAGAGAGGAGACTAAACCAAATGAAATAGCTTAAGATAATGGTGTTAGTTTGGACAGTACAGGTTTTTCCACTAATGTATTTAATTACCATATCAAGATTCAGAGTTGGTAGTGATTATATTTTATTCCTAATTAAAATAAGCTCAGGGAAAGTATATTGAAAGGATTTGGTCCAATTAACTTTGGAAGTTTTCTGTTGAATAACCTCAAAAGACTTTCTAACTATTGAATATGCAAGGTGGGGGCACTTTGAAGTTTGAATATGCCTGGTGGGGGTACTTTGGTTTCTTCCTACTCTAGTCTGTTGGAATGTCTATAGATGTCAGGCTTCCTCAGCTTATGGGTACAGATGGAGGCCACTATAGTGAAACAATCCATCTCTTTCTGCCTATTGCCCTCTCCGTTGACATAGGATCTATAGTCATACTTTGAAAACCTCAGTTATTTCTGAGCACCTCAGGGAGCTTCACACATGTTCACAAACATCTTTTTCATGTGGTCCCCCATTCTGACCCTTCTCCAAGAATTTGTTCTTGGGGAATACCATGTGACCTAGTCATTGGAATAATAGCACTGTCACAGTAGTGCATACAGTGGTTGTATCTATTGAGTATGGATTTCCTTCTGGACCAAAACTTAGTTTGTGTGGCGTGGGCTGCAGTAGAAGTTCATATTTTTCTATCCAAAAGTATTTTGGCTAGTTAAAGAAATAAGCATTATATGCTGTAAGGTGCTACACATTTGTATGAATTTCTTAAGCTCAGTAATTCATTCAGTATTTGATACTTTCATATTTAAACTTGGGGCACCTGGGAGGTTCAGTTGGTTAAGTGTTGGATTCTTGATTTCGGCTCAGGTCATGATGTCATCGTTTGTGAGATCAAGCCCCAGGTTGGGTTCTGTACTGATGATGCAGAGTTTGCTTGGGATTCTCATTCTATCTCTCTCTCCCTCTCTCTCCCTGATCCTCCCCTGCTTGAACATGTATGTGCTCTCTCAAAATAAACATTTAAAAAATACTACTAAAAGAAAAACTTACTTAAATTTAAAATAAAAAGAATAAATTCAACATTTAAGATATGGTGGTATCTGAAGGCAGGTTGAATTCATGTCTGGAGGAAAGCAGAATAGCTAAAAATCCAACTGTTGATTCTTCCCCCAGTATTTCTCAGCTCTCCTCTTGTAACTCAGTTGACAACTTTCCTTTATGCTACTAAAGGGATTTCTAGAGCTGTGATGTTAGATTGTAAATTTTCTCTTACAAAGTCATTTTATTTATATTTGATCTTTATTATGTTCTTCTGGAATAGAGCAGGCCATGAGTATTAGCCTTCTTTTGTATTTGATGACACAGGAAGGCACTTGACTGTCCAAGATGATACAGCTCTCATGAGGTGAAGTCAGGTTTTGCATACAGATATCCTGTCTCCAAATCTGACACGTTCCCTTAGGTGGCTTTTAGTGGGTGGGAACAAGTGTCCTTTTTCCTTTGTACTCAGGGGTACATTCACCCCTCTGTTTATAGCAGCATTTTTCACAATAGCCAAGATACAGAAGCAGTCCAAGTGTCTGTCAATTGATGAATGAATAAAGATGTGTGTGTGTGCGTGTGTGTATGTGTGTGTGTGTGTATACACACACATATACAATGGACTATTATTCGGCCATAAAAAAGAAAGAAATCTTTCCATTTGCAATGACATGGATGGAACTAGAGAGTAACATGCTAAGTGAAAAAAGTCAGAAAGACAAATACCATATAATTTCACTCATGTGGAATTTAAGAAACAAAACACATGAGCAAAGGAAAAAGAGTGAGAGACAAACAAAAAACAGACTCTTCACTATAGAGAACAAACTGATGGTTACCAGAGGGGAGGTGATTCAGGGGATGGGTCAAGTAGGTGATAGAGATTAAGGAATGCTCTTGCTGTGATGAACACTGGGTGATATATGGAATTGTTGAATCATTATATTGTACACCTGAAACTAATAAAGCACTGTGGGTTAGCCATAAAAAACTAACTTTGAGAGCCTACCATGTGCCAAACATCAAACAGTTCTCCACAGCTGCCCTGTAAAGTAGATACACTCACTATTTTTTATAGATGAATTACAGATTCAAATAGGTTTAGTAACTTGCCCAAGGCCTCATCTGGGGAGTACAAAAGTCAGAACTGAGATACAGGTCTTCTTGGTCTTTCCATTACGTCACAGTTGCCTCCTACATGTGTTTAGAGGGACTTGGACAATAAAAGGAGATAGGATACAAGTCATCGGAAAAAAATGCTATCCTCAAGATAAGAATAGATAGTAGGGTCCTCATGTGTGTATGTAAAGGTAGACCCTGGGCAGGCCTGATTCCTAGTTGGAAGGGTCATTACCTACATTGTGTGACTTAGGAATTCCTGACAGATTCCTAAACAGACTTAAAAAATGTTTCCCCCACAAACATTCTGGCGACTGTGCCTTGGAATCCTTTTAAAAATCCATATGCTTCTGGAAGGATATTACATGTTAGATTTAATTTGCTTAACTAGAGATTAGGAAAGGGACGGCTCTCTGCCATGCACTCTCCCTTAAGGTGGTCAAGTTTAAAAACCACACAGCAGGTGTATCGGAAAGGGTTGGTGTGTAGGAGCTGACCAAGGGCAGCCTAGGTGATGTCAGGCCCAACAGAGGAAGAGAAGCAATTAACCGCTGGGGCCCCAAGGCCCTGTGTGAGGCTGTGGAAGAGACGAATGAAGAAAGGGGGTGGGTATGAGAGGCCATTTTGCCTATTTTACCATTTATTCTGCTGCCAGCCCTATATACACTTGTCCCCCGACTAAATTTCCATGAAAATTCCAGAACTTTTCCTTCATCATTAAAAGCAATGCATTTTATTTTCACAGACCAGAATTTCAAACATTCTGTGAATTCTGATTCATTATTTCTCCACACTCAATAAACAGTATCATTCAACAGCAAAACATTATTGCTTGATTAATAACAGCACACTCCTGACAGTTCATTTTTGAGAAATACCAACTCCTAATTGTTATTTTTTTCCTTGCCTCTGTAGCATACTAACATTTTGCTATTGATATTTGGCAGAATCTTACTACTGCTGCAACTGTTCCCCGAAATTCTCCTATTGTTAATCACAGAGCTGGCAGCCCCCTCTCCTCCTGCTGCTTCTGCAGACACTCATTTTAAGCTTGCGGCACCATAAATAGGATTCTCAGCCCCTGCTGGCTGCCTCATTATCTTCTTCCAGTTTCTTACTGTGTTACACCTACAACTGGTCAAGCATTCCCATAATTAATGTATAGTTCCCTACTTTCTCTTTCTGAATACCATATGCAGTTTCTTCCTGATGGGTCAGGTATGTGGTTTTCCTTTGTACTTTAATTTTTAGCTCGTCTTAAATCTGCCACTCTACATCAACATGCACAAAGTGACAAAGCTTTGAAACCTTGGCCAGCACATGAGAAACAAAAAAAGATAAATCAGTGAAGTTGATCTATTTGTAATTAAGGGACTCAATTTCTTTCCCCCAAACATGGGTTTCCTGCCTAGGAAAATGGCAGAAGAGACAAAACTTATATTTTGTATCCTGATTTTTTTTTTCATAAAATTAAAAAAATTGTTTTAATGTTTATTATTTTTGAGAGAGAGAGACACAGAGAGTGCAGGGAAATGGCAGAGAGAGAGGAATACACAGAATCCAAAGCAGGCTTCAGCCTCTGAGCTGTCAGCACAGAGCCTGATGTGGGACTTGAACTCTCAAACCATGAGATCATGACCTGAGCTGAGGACAGATGCTCAACTGACTGAGCCACCCAGGTGCCCCTAAAATTTTTTTTAATGCGAAATAAGTATACGTAACTATTCTAAGTTATGCTGACTCTACAAGGATCAGGTTGTGGACACGACAGCAGCATACCGAGCCATTAGCTCATTCAGGGTTAGCTTCAGTTTTGGAGATGCCAGCCCATGTCACACCCTTTCCTGATCAGCCTGCAGCTAATGACTGAGCCAGCAGGAGGAGAAATTACCAACCATCTGGACCTGACTTGGGACCTCTCTGAAGCAGGGATGCTCACTCTAGAGCACTCTTCCAAGTTGGCCAAGGTTTTTCAGGGTCTCCATCACGTTTGATTATCCCCCTGCCCAGTCCTGTCTCTTTGCCTTTTCTTTCACAGCTGTTGATCTCAGTACCTGCTTCCCAAGACCCCGGCCTATGACAGACACTATTTATTATAAATAAGTGTACATGCTTCTGGCTTTTTGGAGCTTCAGAGATGACCAGGCCTCTAACTGTATTCTGACAAGCTCCACTGAGGCCAGGCAAGGTACTCAGGGTCTAATGGGGCAGCTGAGGCCAGATGGGGGCACCCACTGTAGGCCCATTGATGGGGAGGCCTGTGGAATCTGGCTCTGCTGTCTGCTAAAGAGTCCTGTGAAGAGGCAGCTTGTGTCTCCCTAACTAGCTCCACCCTAGAGATTAGAGCCTGAAGATGAAAGGACTGTAGGCTATTTACAGCCTGGTGTCACTGGTGGGGGCTTTTCATGGTTTGGCTCCTGCCTGTCTTGAGAAGGATGCTGGAGTAGTGATTAAATCTATGGACCTTGTACTCAGGCAGGTCTGGGTTTTTAACAGCTTCATTGAGATATAATTAACATACAATAAACTACACATTTAAAGTGTTTAACAAGATAGATACACACCCATGAAACCACCAGCACGATCAAATGAGCATACCTGTTGTCCCTAAAATTTTTTCTTATACATTTGTTATCCTTCCCTCCTGCCCCTCTCTGCCCTAACCCCTATCTCCAAGCAACAACTGATTTACAATTTGTCATTATGGATTTGCCATTTCCTAGAAATTTTGCATCATTGGAATCATTCAGTATATACTTTTTTTTCCCCCCAGTCTGGCTCTTTTCAACATAATTAATTTGAAATTCATTTATGTTGTTGCCCGTGTCAATCATGCTTTCCTTTGTATTGGACAGTAAAATTTAATTGTGTTGATTTACATAGTTTATCCATTTACATTGAAGGACACTTGAGTGTCTAGGTTTTGTTTTTTGTTTTTTGTTTTTGTTTTTTCAACTACAAATAAAGCTGCTATGAACATTTGTTGTGTGGGTGTATTTTGATGCCTTTTGTTTATTTCTCCAGGAAGAGATTGACAAACCTTTTCCGTAAAAGGACAGATGATAATCTAGGCTTTGCTGGACGTTTAATCGCTATTGCAGTTTCTCAATTCTACCTCAAGTATGAGAAAAGCCATTACAACATGAATGAATGTGTTTCAATAAAACTTTATTTACAAAAACATGAGACTCTTGCTCTAGGCTAAATACTTAAAAGTGGGTTTGATGGATCATAGGGAAAGAATATGTTTAACTTTATAAGAAACTGCCAAACTGTTTTCAAGAATGGCTCTACTATTTTGCAATCTCACTAGGAACATATGTGAGTCCTAGTTGCTCCTAATCTTCAATGTTTTGTATGGGCATTTGGTTACTTATTGAAGCCATTCTAAGAGGTAAACAGTAGACTTTCATTGTGGTTTTAGTTTATGTTTTAAATTTACATTAAAATCATAAAAGTAATTTGATAATTTTCTATTTATATTTAAAGTTTATATGTATATATTTTAAAATATTTATTTTTATTTTTGAGAGTGAGGGAGTGCATTAGTAAGGGAGGGGGCAGAGAGGGAGGGAGAGAGAAAATCCCAAACAGGTTCCACTCTTAATGCAGAGTCCAACATGGGGCTCAATCCTATGACTGTAAGATCATGACTGAGCCTAAGAGTCAGATGCTTAACCGACTGAGCAGCCCAGGTGCCTGCCCCACTTTTTTTAAATTTAAATTTTAATCTTAATTTTGTTTTTGAGAGAGAAGATGAACAGGAGAGAGGGGCAGAGGGAGAAAGAGAGTGAATCTTAAGCAGGCGTTACACTCAGCATGGAGCCCATTGTGGGCCTTGATCCCAGGACTCTGGGATTATGACCTGACCCAAAATCAAGAGTCAGATGCTCAACCCACTGAGCCATCCAGGCACCCATAAATTTATGAATCTATAAAAATGTGCTTATTAACCATTAGTATATTTTTGGGTCCTTTTTTTTTTTTTTTAAATGAGCTGTTTGTGTTCTATTTGTTGCATTTTGAGAGTTCTTTATACGTCTTTATGCATATAAGTCCTTTATCAGATATGTGATTTGCAAATATTTTCTTTCACTCATTAACTTGACTTAATTTCTTAATCTTTCACAGAGAAAAAGTTCTAAATTTTCATGACATCTAATTTGTCAATTTATTTTTCTGTTACAGACTATTCTTTTATCATTATAATTAAGAACTTTTTGCCTAGCTAAAGGTCACGATGATTTACTTCTAGATTTTCTTTTAAAATTTTTATAGATTTGTATTTCACATGTAGTTTATGGTCAACTTTGAGTTAATTTTGTTTAACTTGTGAGGTCAAGGATTCAGCATTCAAAAGGTTAGTTGAAAAGACTAACCTTTTTCCATTGAATTGCATTTGTGTATTTGTCTAAACTCAATTTACCATATTTATGTGGTCCTATTTTTTAACTTTGTATTGCGTTCTAATGATATATGTGTCTACTTTTCACCAATGTATTACTGTTTGATTACTGAAAATTTATATTAAGTCTTAAAATTGGGTAGTGTGAGTCCTCCAAATTTGTTCCTTATCAAAATGACTTTGGCTGTGATAATGGCTTTGCCTCCTAACATGCATTTTAGGACTGGTTTTTCTGCATCTGAAAAAAATCGGGATTTTAATTGGAATTGCATTAAATATATAAATCAACCTGGGGAGAATTAACATGTTACCTATGTTGAGCCTCCCAATCTATGAAGATGTTATATTTCATATTTATTTAGCATATCTTTGATTTATTTCACCAGCATTTCATAGTTTCCCACATACTAATGCTGCACACAACTTGTTAGATTCACACTTAGGTGTTTCACTTTTTGGAGCTAATGTAAACAGTACTTGAAAAAAATCATTTTTATCTTCCAGTCTGATGCTGAAAAGGAGTAGGTCACATAGACATCCCTGTCTTGTTTCTCATCTTAGAAAGCACTGAGGTCTTCACCATTAAGAGTAATATTGGCTATAGGTTTTTGTTAGTTGCCCTTTATCAGGTTAAGGAAGTTCTCTTTTATTCCGAATTTGTAGAAGTTTTTGATATTTTAATCATGAATGCATGTTACAGTTTTTGAAAGCATTTTGTCAATTAATTAGTACTATCATGTGGCTTTTTTTTTTAATTCAGTTAATACAATGTCTTACATTGATTTTTGTGATGTTGAACCAACCTTGCATTTCTGAGATACACCCCACTGGGTTGTGATGTATTGTTCTTTTTACATATTGCTGGATTTAGTTTGCAAATATTTTGTTGAGGATATTGTCATATATATTCATGAGGCAGAATGGCCTATAGTTGTCTTTTTTTTTTTTTTTTCACTATCTTCACCTGGTTTTGGTAATGCTGCTTCATAATATGAATTATTTTCTGAAAGAAATTATATAGAGTTGGTGTCATTCACCTTAATTTTTGAAAGATATTTACATTGGTAAAGAATTTGAGGCTGTCCTCTTTCTTTTCTATTCTATTCTTTTCTTTCTTTTTTTTTTTGTGTACTTTGAAAATGTCGCTTTACTGTTTTCTACCTTGCATTGTTTCCCACAGGAAATATACCATGATTCTTATCTTTGTTTCTCCTTACATATCTTTTTCTTTTTTTTTAATTAATCTGTTTTTTTTTAATTTATATTCAAGTTAGTTATCATATAGTGCAACAATGATTTCGGGAGTAGATTCCTTAATGCCCCTTACCCATATAGCCTATTTCCCCTCCCACAACCCCTCCAGCACCCTCCGTTTGTTCTCCATATTTAAGAGTCTCTTATATTTTGTCTCCCTCCCTGTTTTTATATTATTTTTGCTTCCCTTCCCTTATGTTCAACTGTTTTGTATCTTAAAATCCTCATATGAGTGAAGTCATATGATATTTGTCTTTCTCTGACTAATTTTGCTTAGCATAATACCCTCATAATACCCTCTTAGCATAATATGTTCCATCCACATAGTTGCAAATGGCAAGATTTCATTCTTTTTGATTGGCGAGTAATACTCCATTGTGTATATATATATATATATATATATATATATATATGCGCCACATCTTCTTTATCCGTTCATCCTTCAATGGACATTTGGGCTCTTTCCATACTTTGGCTATTGTTGATAGTGGTGCTATAAACATTGGGGTGCATGTGTCCCTTCGAAATAGCACACCTGTATCCTTTGGATAAATGCCTAGTAGTGCAATTGCTGAGTCGTAGGGTAGTTCTATTTTTAATTTTTTGAGGAACCTCCATACTGTTTTCCAGAGTGGCTGCACCAGTTTGCATTCCCACCAGCAGTGCAAAAGAGATCCTCTTTCTCTGCATCCTTGCCAACATCTGTTGTTGCCTGAGTTGTTAATGTTAGCCATTCTGATAGATGTGAGGTGGTATCTCATTGTGGTTTTGATTTATATTTCCCTAATGATAAGTGATGTTGAGCATTTTTTCATGTGTTGGCCATCTGGATGTCTTCTTTGGCGAAGTGTCTAATTATGTCTTTTGCCCATTTCTTCACCGGATTATTTGTTTTTTGGGTGTTGAGTTTGATAAGTTCTTTATAGATTTTGGATACTAACTATCTGATATGTGTTTTGCAAATATCTTCTCCCATTCCATTGGTTGCCTTTTAGTTTTCCTTCGCTGTGTGAAAGCTTTTTATTTTGATGAGGTCCCAATAGTTCATTTTTTCTTTTGTTTCCCTTGTCTCTGGAGATGTGTTGAGTAAGGAGTTCCTGTGGCCAAGGTCAAAGAGGTTTTTGCCTGCTTTCTCCTTGAGGATTTTGATGGTTTCTTGTCTTACATTTAGGTCTTTCATCTATTTGGAGTTTATTTTTGTGTATGGTATAAGAAAGTGGTCCAGGTTTATTTTTCTGCATGTTGCTGTCCAGTTTTCCCAGCACCACTTGCTGAAGAGATTATATTTATTACATGGGATATTCTTTCCTCCTTTGTCAAAGATTAGTTGGCCATATATTTGTGGGTCCATTTGTGGGTTTTCTATTCTGTTACATTGATCTGAGTGCCTGTTTTTATGCCAGTACCATACTGTCTTGATGATTACAGCTTTGTAATACAGTTTGAAGTCCGGGATTGTCATGTCTCATGCTTTGGTTTTCTTTTTGAAGATTGCTTTGGCTATTCAGAGTCTTTTCTGGTTGCATACAAATTTTAGGATTGTTTGTTCTAGTCTGTGAAGAATATTGGTGTTATTTTGACAGGTATTGCATTGAATATGTAGATTGCTTTGGGTAGTTTTGACATTTTAACAGTATTTGTTCTTCCTATCCAGGAGCATGGAATATTTTCCCATTTTTTTGTGTCTTCTTCAATGTCTTTCATAAGCTTTCCATAGTTTTTAGCATATAGATTTTTCACCTCTTTGGTTAGATTTATTCCTAGGTATTTTATGGTTTTTTATGCAATTATAAATGAGATGGATGCCTTGATTTCTCTTTCTGTTGCTTCATTATTGGTGTATAGGAATGTAATTAACTGATTTCTGTGCATTGTTTTTATATCCTGCAACTTTGCTGAATTCATGACAGTCTAGACTATAAAATAAAGAGTGTAACAAGAGATGAAGAAGGGCATTATATCATAATTAAGGGGTCTATCCACCAAGAAGACCTAACAATTGTAAACATTTATGCTCCAAATGTGAAAGCAACCAAATATATAAATCATTTAATCACAAACATAAAGAAACTCATCGATAATAATACCATATTAGTAGGGGACTTCAACGCCTTACTTACAGCAATAGACAGATTATCTAAACAGAAAACCAACAAGGAAACAATGGCTTTGAATGACACATTGGACACATGGACTTAACAGATATATTCAGATATATTCAGAACATTTCATCCTAAAGCAACAGAATATACATACTTCTCCAGTGCACATGGAACGTTCTCCAGAATAGATCACATACTGGGACACAAGCCCTCCACAAGTACAAAAAGATCGAGATCATACCATGCATATTTTGAGAACACAACACTGTGAAACTTGAAATCAACCACAAGGAAAAATGTGGAAAGATAACAAATACTTGGAGACTAAAGAACATCCTACTAAAGATTGAATGGGCTAACCAAGAGGTTAAAGAGGAAATTAAAAAGTACATGGAAATGAATGAAAATGATAACACCATAGCCCAAAACCTCTGGGACACAGCAAAGGCAGTCATAAGAGGAAAGTATATAGCAATCCAGGCCTTCCTAAAGCAGGAAGAAAGGTCTCAGGTACGTAACATAACCTTACACCTCAAAGAGATAGAAAAAGAACAGCAAATAAAACCCAAAACCAGCAGAAGACAAGAAATAATAAAGATAAGAGCAGAAATCAATGCTATTGAAACCAAAAAAACAGTAGAACAGATCAATGAAACCAGAAGCTACTGAAGAAATTTAATTAGTAATCAAAAATCTCCCAAAAGACAAGAGTCCAGGGCCAGATGGCTTTCCAGGGGAATTCTACCAAACATTTAAGGAAGAGTTAACACCTATTCTCTTGAAGCTGTACCAAAAAATATAAATGGAAGGAAAAGTTCCAAATTCTTTCTATGAAGCCAGCATTACCTTGATTCCAAAACCAGGCAAAGACCCCAGTAAAAAGGAAAACTGTAGACCAATTTCCCTGATGACATGGACACAAAAAATCCTCGACAAGATATTAGCCAACCAATCCAACAATACATTAAAAAACATTATTCACCACGACCAAGTAGGATTTATACCTGGGATGCAGGGCTGATTCCGTATCTGCAAAACAATCAACGTGATTCATCCCATCAATAAAAGAAAGGACAAGAACCACATGATCCTCTCAATAGATGTGGAGAAAGTTTTTGACAAAATATAGCATCCTTTCTTGATAAAAACTCCCAAGAATGTAGGGATAGAAGGATCATACCTCAAGATCATAAAAGCCATACATGAAAGCCCCAACACTAATATCATCCTCAATGGGGAAAAACTGAGAGCTTTCCCTCTAAGATCAGGAACAAGACAGGGATGTCCCTCTTACCACTGTTATTCTCCTTACATATCTTTTAAAATCTGTATTCTTTTAAGATTTCTCCTTACCACTGATTTTGAGAATTTGATTATGATGTGTCTTATTAAAATTTTCTTCAGGCTTCTTGTGCTTGAGATTTTTTGAGCTTCTTGATCTGTGAGTTATAGTTTCATCAAATGTGGAAAAATTTCAGGGTGCCTGGGTGGCTCAGTCAGTTAAGTTACTGACTTTGGCTCAGGTCATGATCTCATAGCTTGTGAGTTTGAGCCCCGTGTTGGGCTCTGTCCTGACAGTTTGGAGCCTGGAGTCTGCTTCAGATTCTGTGTCTCTGGCTCTCTCTTCCTCTCCCCTGATAGTGCTCTGTCTCTCTCTCTCTCAAAAATAAATAACCATTAAAAAAAAGTGAAAAAATTTTGACTATTATGTCTTAAAATATTTTCTCTCTTTCTGCCCTTTTAGGACATTAATTATCCATATATTTAGCTCCTTGAAGTAGCCCCATGGTTCACAGATGCTCTGGTCATTTTCTTTTCAGTCTTTTTTTTTTCTTGGTATTTCATTTTGAATAGTTTATATTGCTATGTCTTCAAGTTCACTAATTTTTGTCTTGCAGTGTCTAATCTGTTAGTGCCATCAGTGTGTTTTTCATGTCAGATATCTCTTAAATGTTCAAATGCATCATATTTACATCTTCCATGTCTTTATTTAACATGTTTAATCTTTCCTCTAATTTACTGGATATATGGAATACAGTTAAAATAATAGTTACAGTGCAGTTACAATGCACAATGTAATAATACAATGATGTTGTTTTACTATCCTTATCTGCTATTTACTGTTCATATAATTTCTGAATTAGTTTTGATTTTTTTTTTTTACTGTGGTTGTAGTTTTTGCTTCTTTACATGACTGACTTTTTGTTGTTGTTGTTTGTTTGTTTGTTTGTTTTTTTGAGCGAGAGAAAGAGAGAGTGCAAGTCATCACATGACTTGACCTCAGCACTGTCAGATCATGACCTGAGCTGAAATCAAGAGTCAGATGCTTAACAGACTGAGCCACCCAGGCATAGCCAATAAAATACTAAAGAATTTAAAGGGACTTGAGCTTACCTGGGGAAAAATTATGCCCAAATATTTCTTTGTGTAATTCTTCATGAAAATATTGCTTTTCTATTTATTGTCCTCTTGTGATATGATCAACACACAGACACACCCCTATCATCATAACTGTAAGCACCCTGAATTCTTCTTTTTTAAATAATATTTTAAAAAAACATTTGTTTATTTTTGAGAGACAGAGAGAGAGAGCAGGGGAGGGGCAGAGAGGGAGGGAGACCCAGAATCTGAAACAGGCTCTGGACTCTAAACTGTCAGCACAGAGCCCCAGTGCAGGACTCGAACTCACAAACATTGAGATCATGACCTGAGCCAAAGTCAGACATGTAACCAACTGAGCCACCCAGGTGCCTCAAGCAACCTGAATTCTTAAAGCACAGTCCCTTCTATCCTCTATAGGACAATATCTCAACTACTGTGAGACTGTCCTTCATAACAGTAATAAAAAATGGTAATTAGCATTTGTATATGGTTATGAAAAGGGATTGCATACATTTTTCACATAGTCCCATTTGAGCCCCTGGGAGGCAGGCAGTGTGAGTGATTTTATCCCCAAAGCAGGGATGAGGAATGGAGTGTCTTGGTCAGTGAGTTGCAGTGCCAGATCAAGTACAAGCTATTCTGATTCCAGCCACAATGACTTCCCCATGGGGGTGTTTTTTTCTGTGAGAGAATAAGGAGTTATAACTTCCATATTATTTTGCTCTCTCTCTACTGTAAGAAACTGTGGTTGAATGATGGTACCTCTGGAAATGATCCTTTTAAAATTGCTGTCAGTTTTTGTTAAATGTTACTACTTCAAATTGGCATGTTCATCTATCAATACAAAACCTACTTTCATGTTTAGCTGATTGTGTTTAATATGTAATGTGCTGAGCCTAGGATGGTTTTATACTTTTGGAAAGATTGAATTTATGAGATGGACACACAGGACAATTTTATGCTGTGTAGTAGATTTTGCTTTTTAATGCAATAGTCACTTTTAAGTATCACCTTTTTTTTTAAGGAATACTGCTTTTTCAGGTCTATTAATTATCTTGATATGAACTGAAATACTGTTCATTTGAAGAGAAGGCTAGGCTATAAATTAGGAAAATATTTTCTGTGAACTTTTTACCTTCATTTCTTTCCTCTGATCTATCATTTCATCATTTTAGTTAGGAAACAATTTATATGTACTACAGGAATTCAGAATGATTTTTTTTCTCCGTGGACTAGAATACCAAATTCTGCTTTCTCTAATACCATGTGCAAGAGGGAGAACTATTAGCAAAAGTAAATTAAAACATGGTTTTTGCCTTCCTGTGGATTATCTCCTTTCACTTCCCATCACCCATCCTAAGAACGAGAGACCTCATGGAGGTTGAGCCCCCTCCCTTCCCCTGTCCCCACCTCACCTTCAGTTTGCTGGATGGAGTGACTCAGTCAGAGAATACAACTCTTGATCATGGGTTGTAAGTTCAAGCCTCTCATTGGGTGTAGAGATTACTTAAAAATAAAATCTTTAAAACCTAAATCAAAACAAAACCAGTTTAAGTGTTTCTAGTTCATTGAGATGAATTAGCATGGATTTTCCCAAAAGTAGATGGGTTTGATGATTGGATGAGGTAGAAGTGGAGAGACCCAAGACACAGATAGTCGCCTTCAGAGAATAGGGAGGTGATATGGGCTGGGGGTTTCCTTGAGTGGTAGCACCATGCTCAGCTTGCATGCAGTGGTCTCATAAGGGATGGCTGTGGCACTGGACACTAAGTGCTGAGTTCCTGAGGGCAGCAGTGAGGGTCTCTATGGCCAAGCCTGCTGTTGAGGAGAAGGCTGTGGGAAGCAGTGCTACAGTCCTCAGATCATAGGACTTGAGGGATAGGAACAGGCCAGGCACAACACAGCAGTATTGGGGAGCAGAGGGAATGACAGCACTAATGACAACCACCATGAATTACCAAGTCCCAGTTCTGTTATGTCATATTCATTCATTCATTTATTGTCCCCTAGTTAATTTCTCATTATTTGTTGTGTGTGTAATGAATGGTTTAATCAGTTTGTCTGGGGGCTATTATTAAATCTCCCAGATTCTTACATGATACCAAAGAGGACTCCAAAGCATGTCCAGTTCCAATTTCTTGCCACTGTGTGCTTCCTGTTTGTGTATCAAACATTAGCAGCAGCATCTTTTTCTGTTGTTGTTTTCTAGCAGATACCTGCGTACAAAGAAATTTGTTCATAGCTTCTAGATACCTGTGTAATTTGGAATGCTTTTGGCCATGTTCTGGTTTTCTATTTCTGCTTAACAAAAATAGAAAATCAGAAAACTTTGTGTTCTTTCTATTTTTTTATTGTTTATTCATTTATTTTGAGAGTGAGAGAGTGCACATGCAGGGGTGGGGAGGGGGCAAAAGAGAATCCCAAGCTGTCAGCATGAAGCCCAATGCAGGGCTTGAACTCATGAACTATGAGATCATGACCTAAGCTGAAATCAAGATTTGGATGCTTAATGGACTGAGTCACTCAGGCTCCCCAGAAAACTTGATGTTTTAAGACAATTTATTATCTAGTTGATGGGATTCAGCTGGGTGCTTCTTGTTTAAGATCTTTCATGTGGTTACACTGAGATGATCACTTTGGCTGGAGTCATCTAAAGCTTGATGACTAAGCAGTAGGAAACTGATACAAGAAAGAAACAAATAAGTAATTAAAATACACAGTAGGGGCTCCTGGGTGGCTCAGTTGGTTGAGCGTCTGACTCCGGCTCAGGGCATGATCTCACAGTTTGTGGGTTCGAACCCCGCATCAGGCTCTGTGCTGACCGCTTGCTCAGAGCCTGGAGCCTGCTTGGGATTCTGTGTCTCCTTCTCTCTCTTCCCCTCCCCCGCTCACACTTTGTCTCAAAAATAACTAAATGTAAATAAAATAAAATACACAGTAGAAAAAATGATGTAACAATTTTAGAACACTTTACATATAGTTCAAAGTCCTTTCCATATCTGTTATCTCATACAACAATACATTAACTCTACTCTGAGTTTTAATTAGAGAACTAGGCAAGTGTAGATGGTGGCTAGATTAAGACAGACATTTATAGGAGAGGCTATTATGAAGGAAGAACGTGATTTCTATGAATGTAAAAGAGGAGGAAGGACTCTTACTCTGAGAGAACAGCACGGGCAACAATTCCAGACAATGAGTGTATGGTAAGGGGGTCTAGCAACTAGAAGAAGGGATACCTGGAATACTGTATAAGGGAGATAGTTTATGAAATAGAAGTGAAGTTTTATGAGACTTACTCATTGGAGAAAGACATAAACTCATTTATTCACAATTAGGAAGTCCTGGCTAAATCTGACTTGTTCAGAGGAACATAATGGACTACAAACCATGTCATCATACATGTGCCATTTATCATGTTACTGAGTTGACAATTTGACTGGTTATTCAAAGTATCAACAACTGCTCCTGGCTGGAAAAAGTTGCTTTTTCTCAATTCATCAGGAACAGGTTCTTAAGTAATATAACAGTGTCACATGTTATTAGAGACCTAGGATTAGATACTAAGCCCAGCACAGGAGGTGAAAATCCTGAAGTGCCAAATAATCTTTGAAAATCCCGAAGTGTCAAATAATCTTTGAAAATCCCTTAGGAAGTTCTCATGGTGGAGATCAACATACTATCTTTTATAGATCCAACAAAATGTTTCTATAATTCAGAAACAGATAACGCATCTGTTTAGATGACTTACTCCGAAAACAAAACAAAACAAAACAAAATCTTAGATGTTTGAATAGAATAGCTCATCAAGATGTTCATATTGTGAGAGGCATGCGAGTACCAAGTGGCTAAGGGAACAACGGATTCACATTTCCCTCTTGGGGAAGCTCAGTAGGTGGAAAACTATTTGGCTATTTCTCATTCTTGTTCTCACACTTCCTCCTACCCCCCGCATTTCCTCTTCCTCCACCCGACTTACTCCTTGTTGTGGAGCAGAAATAGGTGAATGTGTGGATGTTAAGCACGTACACTATTGTCCATGTACTGGTTATAGAACCCTGACAGGGCCCCCAGCTATCTCTTCTGTTTGGAGAGCCTGGGCCTAATATCTCGAGGAAAATCTTGGAAGACTCTTCATCCCCCTGCCTCTTGAGTCTGACAGGCAGCTAGCTTCTCTTTCTTTCTGTCCCACTCTGGTTCTTCTCCAAAACCAACAATGACTGGCAGACTGGTGGTATCTTTAGGCCCCAAATGGGCCTCCAGCTGCTAAAGTGGCCACAAGAGACCCTAAAGTGCCTTTGCAGTCAACAAGCGCTTTCTGAACTCTTGGTGGTGCTGTGCTGTGTGCTGTGTGACAAGGACATTGTGGAAAACAAGATTTAGTCACAAACCACATCCAATCTAAAAACTAAGAGTTTAAACCCTGTCACCCAGTCTCTTCACGTTAGTACACACATAAAAAGTTATATTTGTCTCACATACTTGGAGCTGTGCTATGTGGTAGCTTTCTATAGATAGGTTTAATAAAAATGTGTCAGCAAAATAAGAATTCATGAAGCTAGGAAATGTGCAAAACGACCGTGGCAAAAACATTTGTCAAGCATAGTTTTAAATGTTATACGTTTGGGGCTGCACTAGGAGCAGTGAAGGCTTGAGGAACCACCACCCGGTTGGGCCGGCTCGGTCTGCCTCCTGCCTGCAGCTGCCACAGGTCCGGCCTGGGTGCACAAGCAGTTCCCCAGAGTTACCCAGGTAAGGCTCGGGACAGCGTCGGGGAGAAGTGGAGAGGGCCACACTCTGTGCTCTGAGTGGCCGGGAAGACCCTGGCCCACGTGAGCCCACCCAGTTAGGCCCCCCACTGCCTACCTCTGGGCCTTGTGTACTGGGAGCCCGCCCCCCACCCCCAGTTCTCTGCCCATTGCCTGACTTGGTGCAGCGCTGCAGGTCCTCCCAAGTCCCCGGTGTCAAGCCTCATTGGCGGGTGCGCTGCCGCGTGCAGGCTGCACCATCGCCTGAGTGTGTAGGCACCCAGGTGGTATGGCAGGAGATTAAGTAAAGTCATTTCTTTCCTGAGGATCTTGCAGTGTCAGTGTGCCCTGCTTGACCAGCAGTCTGGATAAGTAACTACATAGTGTTTACCACTTAGCTTAACCCCATGTAGATCCCACGGTATGTATGTTTGTACCTGTTTTACTGATGGAGAAACAAGGCATAGAGAAGGTAAGTAAGTTATCCAAAGTAGTAAAGCCATTAGTTAATGGTGGAGGAAGAATTGGACACTGGCAATTCATCCTTAGGATCTTAGAATAGATTTTAAATCCATCATTTAATAATTCATATATTAGGGTAATGCTGGCTTCATAACATGAGTTTGGAAGTGTTCTATCTCTCCCCTTCAATTTTTTTTGGATATTTTTAGGGCAAGCATTACATTATATTTGCATGTTTGGTGGAATTGACCAGTGAAACTGTCCAGTCTTGAGCTTTGGTTTGTTGAAGGGTTTTGGTTACAGATTCAGTCTCCTTACTGGAAGTTAATCTATTTAGATTTGCTATTTCTTCATGATTCAGTCTTCGAAGATTGTTTCTAGTAATTTATCCATTTTTGTCTAGGTTGTCCAATTTTTTTTTAATATATGAAATTTATTGTCAAATTGGTTTCCATACAACACCCAGTGCTCATCCCAAAAGGTGCCCTCCTCAATACCCATCACCCACCCTCCCCTCCCTCCCACCCCCCATCAACCCTCAGTTTGTTCTCAGTTTTTAACAGTCTCTTATGTTTTGGTTCTCTCCCACTCTAACCTCTTCTTTTTTTTTTTTCTTCCCCTCCCCCCTGGGCTTCTGTTAAGTTTCTCAGTATCCACATAAGAGTGAAACCATATGGTATCTGTCTTTCACTGTATGGCTTATTTCACTTAGCATCTACTCTCCAGTTCCATCCACATTGCTACAAAGGGCCATATTTCATTCTTTCTCATTGCCATGTAGTACTCCATTGTGTATATAAACCACAATTTCTTTATCCATTCATCAGTTGATGGACATTTAGGCTCTTTCCATAATTTGGCTATTGTTGAGAGTGCTGCTATAAACATTGGGGTACAAGTGCCCCTATGCATCAGTACTCCTGTATCCCTTGGGTAAATTCCTAGCAGTGCTATTGCTGGGTCATAGGGTAGGTCTATCTTTAATTTTCTGAGGAACCTCCACACTGCTTTCCAGAGCGGCTGCACCAATTTGCATTCCCACCAACAGTGCAAGAGGGTTCCCGTTTCTCCACATCCTCTCCAGCATCTATAGTCTCCTGATTTGCTCATTTTAGCCACTCTGACTGGCGTGAGGTGATATCTGAGTGTGGTTTTGATTTGTATTTCCCTGATGAGGAGCGACATTGAACATCTTTTCATGTGCCTGTTGGCCATCTGGATGTCTTCTTTAGAGAAGTGTCTATTTATGTTTTCTGCCCATTTCTTCACTGGGTTATTTGTTTTTTGGGTGTGGAGTTTGGTGAGCTCTTTATAGATTTTGGATACTAGCCCTTTGTCCGATATGTCATTTGCAAATATCTTTTCCCATTCCGTTGGTTGCCTTTTAGTTTTGTTGGTTGTTTCCTTTGCTATGCAGAAGCTTTTTATCTTCATAAGGTCCCAGTAATTCACTTTTGCTTTTAATTCCCTTGCCTTTGGGGATGTGTCGAGTAAGAGATTGCTACGGCTGAGGTCAGAGAGGTCTTTTCCTGCTTTCTCCTCTAGGGTTTTGATGGTTTCCTGTCTCACATTCAGGTCCTTTATCCATTTTGAGTTTATTTTTGTGAATGGTGTGAGAAAGTGGTCTAGTTTCAACTTTCTGCATGTTGCTGTCCAGTTCTCCCAGCACCATTTGTTAAAGAGACTGTCTTTTTTCCATTGGATGTTCTTTCCTGCTTTGTCAAAGATGAGTTGGCAATACGTTTGTGGGTCTAGTTCTGGGGTTTCTATTCTATTCCATTGGTCTATGTGTCTGTTTTTGTGCCAATACCATGCTGTCTTGATGATAACAGCTTTGTAGTAGAGGCTAAAGTCTGGGATTGTGATGCCTCCTGCTTTGGTCTTCTTCTTCAAAATTACTTTGGCTATTCAGGGCCTTTTGTGGTTCCATATGAATTTTAGGATTGCTTGTTCTAGTTTCGAGAAGAATGCTGGTGCAATTTTGATTGGGATTGCATTGAATGTGTAGATAGCTTTGGATAGTATTGACATTTTGACAATATTTATTCTTCCAATCCATGAGCAGGGAATGTCTTTCTGTTTCTTTATATCTTCTTCAATTACCTTCATAAGCTTTCTATAGTTTTCAGCATACAGATCTTTTACATCTTTGGTTAGATTTATTCCTAGGTATTTTATGCTTCTTGGTGCAATTGTGAATGGGATCAGTTTCTTTATTTGTCTTTCTGTTGCTTCATTGTTAGTGTATAAGAATGCAACTGATTTCTG